>NC_072008.2:36220000-36305000 GCF_028885655.2 Pongo abelii
TAAGAACTACTGCTATACACAGAATTTACTCTTGTGCAGGGAAGCCTCAGCTCTGATTTTAATGCCTAGTAACTGATTGATTTAGCCTTACCCTGATTATCTTGGGTACTTTACTTAAAATCTGTTGATTATGAGCCTGGTGCAGTGGCAAATGCCTGTAATCTCAGCTGCTCAGGAGGCTGAGGTGGGAGGATCACTTGAGGGCAGGAGTTCAAGACCAGCCTGGGCAACATAGTGAGACCCTGCCAAAAAAAAAAAAAAAAAAAAAGATTATAGACTTAAATCACATCTACAAAATACCTTCATAACAATACCTAGACTAGTGTTTCAATAGCTGAGGACTTTAGTAGCAAAGGCAAGTTGACATATTCAAAAACCCAGTACATTGGGTAATCAAATACAAGATTTTCTGTTATAGCTAATAAAATATTTCAAAACAAAATATAAAAATTACATCAGAGCATAGGTCATGTTCAAATGTGTACTAAAAAAAGAAGTTATTTAAGCATTGTGACCGTACAAGATGGGGCATGAATTGTATATAATTTATAGGTAATATATTATTGTATGGATTTAAGATATGTTAAAAACAGCAAAATTATACTGTGAAAAATTACTACAAAATATTTCTGTGTAATAAATAAAATTGCCTTAGCTATCTTTTTATCAGATTTAATTAATATAAATGCATTACCTAACCTTTAAAACGTAATATTTGTAAAAAATTAATTTTGAAGCAACAAAATGTGACATAATAAACATTCTGGAAATGTTTTTATAATAAAATAGAGTGAAAAATATAAGATGCAAAATCAAATATGTATATTATGCACTCAGTAGTAATGTTTGTTTTGTTTTGTTTTGTTTTGAGACAGGGTCTTACTCTATCACCCAGGCTGGAGTGCAGAGGACTGATTTCGGTTCACTGCAATCCCTGCCTCCTGGGCTCCAGCAGTCCTCCCACCTCAGCCTCAAGAGTAGCTGGGACCACAAGTGCGCATCACCATGCCCAGCTAATTTTTTGTAGAGATGGGGTGTCGCTATGTTGACCAGGCTGGTCTTGAACTCCTGGGCTCAAGCAATCTGCCCGCCTCGGGCTCCCAAAGTGCTGGGATTACAGGTGTAAGCCATGGCACGGGCCTGCTAATGTTTATTATAATGTTAATTATTACTAGAAAACATTATAAATCAATGCTATAGTAAGCCCATACTATATGCTGGTCACTCCAATAAATGTTTTTGATGCTCAAAGCAACTCCATTAAGTATTATTATCTTCCCCCTATTGCAGATGAGGAAATTGAAAGTCCAGGAATTTAGCTTGTAGGGATTAAATCTAACACACAGGCAATGTAACAATTATCTCTATAATTAAGTTTAAATACATAGGAAGGAATTTTGGTGACTATCTTTAAAATCTTTAGGTAGGCCGGGCACGGTAGCTCACACCTGTAATCCCAGCACTTTGGGAGGCCGAGGTGGGCAGATCACCTGAGGTCAGGAGTTCGAGACCAGCCTGACCAACATGGAGAAAGCCCGTCTCTACTAAAAATACAAAATTATCCGGGCGTGGTGGCGCATGCTTGTAATCCCTGCTACTCGGGAGGCTGAGGCATGAGAATCGCTTGAACCCGGGAGGCAGAGGTTGCAGAGAGCAGAGATAGCACCATTGCACTCCAGCCTGGGCAACAAGAGCGAAATTCCGCCTCAAAAAAAAAAAAAAAAAATTCAGGTAGGGGAAATCATTTTTAAAGATTGAAACTTTCCATAAATTATTAAGAAAAAGCCCATAACTGACAGTCTGCAAATTTAAAACCTTTAAAAAAAAGTTTAAAGGTAAAAAGCACTGCAAAAAACAATGTTTAAAGACAAGAAACACTGGAAGAAAATATTTTCGTTTTTCTTTGTATGTTACATATTTTTCTGCTGGTTATCAATTTATTGACTCTCAGCTCCAAATGCAGAATTTCAGGATGCTCTCTGAAATGGAATCTGGGCTCTTTAAATATTTTTCCTTTGCCAACTGACATTGAATCATTCTCAATAGAGGGCGCCAAAGATACACTGCAGGAGGAAAGGGTTGTACTTCCTTGTTCCGCTGACTCAGCGGGTTCCTGAAGCAGGCTTAGCTTTCTCCGACATCGGGTTCCTGAAGCAGGCTTAGCTTTCTCCGACATTAGGCTCCTGCAGCACAGGCAGTTTCTCCAGTACCTAGCTCTTGCACTGTACAGTGCCAGCAGTATCCAGCAGTAAGTAGCTTCCCCTGGCATCCTCCCGAAAGCCTTTTTGTAGCAAAGTGTTTCTGATGAAATACCTCTCCACGCCGGGCGCGGTGGCTCACGCCTGTAATCCCAGCAGTTTGGGAGGCTGAGGCGGGCGGATCACGAGGTCAGGAGATTGAGACCATCCTGGCCAACATGGTGAAACCTCGTCTCTACTAAAAATACAAAAAATTAGCCGGGCATGGTAGCACATGCCTGTAATCACAGGTACTCGGGAGGTTGAGGCAGGAGAATCGCTTGAACCCGGGAGGCAGAGGTTGCAGTGAGCCGAGATCGTGCCACTGCACTCCAGCCTGGGCTCCAAGAGCAAGACTCCGTCTCAAAAAAAAAAAAAAAAAAAAAAGAAATACCTCTCCATGGGCAACTTACCTCCTCACCATAGAGGGACGATTTCCAAAAAGTTCTGTGAGTGTAGTATTCCAGAAACGTCTCTGTTATTCGGTGAACCATGGCTGTGGTCTCTCCAACAAGGTCTGGATTTCAACCCTAGGGGAGGGGTGTCTTCCTGGGGTGCTGTATCTTAACCCTGACATAGTGACTACTCATTATATCTGCTATTTCTATATTCTTTAGAGTCATCTTTGCTTCCTACTAGCTAGTCTTTCATGATGCCAATAATATAATTATATTATTGTTGATAATTTTTTATGCTATAGTTAATGATTATAGTGAATATTCTTTATATTAAACACTCCCTGTTCAGATTATAATATGGTTTGTCTCAGATTCAGATTGATATGCAATTGGTACCAGTAGTGATCCCAGGAGATAGACTCTCTGTCAAAAATAGGATTTTAGTTTGGTCATACCTTTGGGTTTGAGAGCTGTGCTGATCTCCTTGCCAATGGGAAAATTGATGTTGGTGTGGTGGCCTCAAAATTAATCAAGCTATCACTTGTGGTTGATTGTGATAAAATGCTAACTGAAACTTGTGCCTTAGGAGTCCAAGTGGCTGCTAAACTTGATTATTATGACAGTAATGATGACTAAAATGACTGTGGTATGGAATAGATAATTTGGAGTTCACTTGAGTGCTAACAAAGAGAAAATGACAAGCTCAGAAATGTTAAATCCCAGCTCCAGTTATAGTTCACGAATCAAAGAGCTTCTATGACAGTCCTAAAAGGGAGCTATTACTTATTGTACTCAGAGGGCTGATGTTGCTGAAAATCAAACACAAAATTTAATTATGTGGGTTGCTGAATTACAATGACAGTTAAATTCTCAGGCTTGCCAAGTTTCTCGTGAAATTCAGGGCTAAGAATGGGATCCTGAAATTTGCAATGGAGACAATTGGTTAGATCCACATAAAATTGACAATCTTGAGCCCCAGTGTCAAACTTTCTAAGGCATTTCATTGCGAAAGCTGTGGGCAAGAGCTAACAAGCCAGGTTTGAAAATGCATCACAGGCTGCAGACTTTATTTCAACCTGTAGTGCCCTTGAACATGTTCAGAGGTCAAAAATATCACTATATGGAATCAATTCCAGAAACCTGTCAGTGGTAAGAAAACCCTGAGAGTATCTCCTGAAGAAAAAAGAAACCTTTCCTCTGAAGGGTGAATGGAGTAGGAGCCATTAGAAGGACAGAGAAAAATAGAAGGAAATAGGAGAGGAGGATGTTGGGGAAACACATGCAGGAGGGTATTTACAAATGATAGAAAGGGCCAATGGTGTAAAATACTGCAGTAAGTTCCATTAGTGAAAAGACTTAAAAGTGTCCACTGGATTTTTTCTTGGTGACGTTTGCAAGAGTGGTTTGAGTATAGTGGAGTAGAGAGTGGGATGGTAGATGAGGAGGTAGGAATACAGATTGCCTTAACTCATCTGCAATAAGTTACTTCCTTTGAGTTTGCCCTGTGTTTGACAGTAATTATGAAACAACATATGTATTTCCTTACAGACAGGAATAAGGTCAGCATGCCTGACATCACCACAAACCTTAAATATAATTCTGGATGTTCTGACCAATGTAATGCAATCATAAAAAAGGAAATGATAACGATGATGATGATGATGGAGATGCATAAATTCTTGACATAAAGATAAACATTTAGTAAAATATCATTATATGAGACTGAGAAACTGTTTACTTAGAAAACCTTGAAAAATAACTGATGATATACTAGAAATAATCAGAGAAGTTCAGTGAGGGAACCAGATGCCAGATGAAATGGAAATAAATAAAATTAAGCTTTCTTTTAACCAGCAGTAACAAATTAAAAATAATAATGAAAAATATTTCCCACTTACAATATATGTGCATATTAAAGATAAACTTAAATACATGGTAAAATTTGCCATTTCTTGAATGGAAAATCTCAATGTCTTAAATGTATCAGTTTTCTGATAATTATATGTTTAAGGTCATCCCAATTCAACGTTACAAAACTTTTATTTCTTAACACAGAAAAAAATTACTCAAGAGTATAGACAATTGAATGGTGGATGAAAAGAGTCAAGAAGTCAATGTAATTGATATCTTTGAGGTAGAACTTTCTGTAAAAAATAATAAAGAGTAGTATAAAGTTGTTGTAGTTTAAAATAAAAAAGAAAATACCAGGATTTAAATGGACTGATAGATCAAGAGCACATAATTAACGTAGCATATCAGAAAAGAGTTATTTTATATCACTGTAGATACAGAATAGTATTCAATAAATAATGTGTATCAGGAAAAATTTAGGAAACAAATACTGCTAGACTCCTACCCCAACTCCTCCATAAGAATAAATTTAAATGATTCTTTCCATTATAAATGTCTGTGAATATGCTTTTCCCCCAAGCTCCAAAAAATTAGTCATAATAAAAACACACAGACGAGTATGAAACAAATGACAGTGAAAATGTACTGATTGCAGCACTGGTATAACACTAAATAGTTGGAGATGACCTAAATATTCAAAGAAGGGATTGGTAAAATAAATTAGGGTGTATCTATAAAACTGAATAATATAGAACCATTGAAATGAGGATTTATATATGTGTATAAGACAAAGATGATCACTATTTGTTGCGTGAAAAATTGTTTAAAATATTATTAGAATATGCATTTTAGTAAAAATGTATATATTAATATATGTTTAGAAAAATTTAAGTATGCTGACAGTGATATATTCATGTATAATATATAATGCCTATGATATTTATTTGCTATCTTCATTATATTTTTTCTGACATAATTTTGCATTCATATAAAGTAGCAAATCTATTTCATAATTGACAGTAATATATTGATGGCAACCATTTTTGTATATTAACAGAAGCTGCCTTTTAGATTATTTGTAATGAAAATAGAAATAATTGTATAAGCTAGGTATTACTGCATAATGGCTTAAAATAACAATCAATTGTTATTTACCATAGTTGTTATGAGTCAGAAATTGGAGAGGGCCTTGGATGGTTGCTTCTGGCTTTGGGTCTCCTATTAGGTCTCAGGACTGAAAGATCAGATTCCAAGGTAGATCACTTACATGGCTGGGAAGATAGTGCTGGCTTGTGGATCAAAGACCACAGTTCCTCTCCTTATGAGGAGAGCAGCCACGGGACTGCTTGCATGTCCTCAATATATACCTGCTGGCTTCTCCCACAGTTAGTGATTCAAGAGCACAAATTGGAAGCTGCAAAATCTTTTATGGCATATCCTTTCAAGTCACAAACTGTCGTTTTCATAGTATTTCATAGGTTGCAGGTTTGCCCCATTTTTTATTGGAGGGGATTACATAAGGGTGTGAATATCTGGAGGTGCGGATCAGTGAGGACTATTTTGAAGCGTAACACATAATTATATTAAGAAAACATAAAAATAAAATAATAAATGTATAAAAAATTATAAGATGCAATAGAATATCTATTATGTTAGCATAGCAAACTGATTGGTCTTATTCATCAACTGAAATGATTGAAAGCGTTATTGCAGAGAAAATATTTTAAACTAATATTAGGTAAACAAAGATGCACACAAAAATGCATATAGGGTATTAGCTACTCTTTAAAGTGAATGGTGGATAAAGATTGAGGTAAAATGAAGAAATTCAAATGGTTATATTAGAGAGTAGGATTATGGGCAGATAAACATTTTTATTTACTTTAATATCGTACCACTTTTTTTTTTTAACAAGACATGTATTTAAAACAGAGACAATGTCAGTATTATACAACATTTAAATCATTATATATTAATTCTGTTTGTCTATAATTGAAATAATGGATGATTAATTCAAAACAGTATCAAAAATTAATAAAAACAACACAAAAGCCTACAAAGAAACCCAGAAAATTTATAAGAAATTTATAAGAAAATTTATAAGAAATTTATAAGAAAATCTTACAAACATCAAAGAGCAAACATAACCTAATGATAAATATGGATAAACCAATATTGAATATGCTTCTGTAAAAGTTGAGGGATTTTAAATTTGGACACATGAATGCAAATGTTAGAAGGTAATATGATCCCAGCACTTTGGGAGGCTGAGGTGGGCGGATCACGAGGTCAGGAGTTCGAGATCAGCCTGGCCAATATGGTGAAACCCTGTCTTTACTAAAAATACAAAAATTAGCTGGGCGTAGTGGCGCACACCTGTAATCCCAGCTACTTGGAGGCTGAGGCAGAAGAATCGCTTGAACCCGGGAGGCAGAGGTTGCAGTGAGTGAGCTGGGATCGCGCCACTGCACTCCAGCCTGGGTGACAGAGTGAGACTCTATCTCCAAAAAAAAAAAAAAAAAAAAGGTAATATGAACTGTTTCCAAATTGTTATGGCACATTTATTCCTTCATTCAATAAACAATTATGGAGCACTGGTTTTTTGTGTGATCATTAAATGAGGTGTTTATTACATAAAGTTGGATAAGACACTGTCTTTATTCTCCAGGTACCCATAATCAAGTAGTGAAAGCAAATAATTGAGATATATTATGATAAATCTTATATTTAAAAGCCTGGTATAAATAAGGAAGTAATCTCCATAAAAAGAGAAAGAAGGGATCAGCAAAATGATTTAAAAACTGAGTAGAGCTTTTATTTTCTATATACTATCAAAATGAATAACAAACCCAAGAACATTGGTGTTTTAAAAGATTAATTTTGTTCTATTTTGTAACATAGTTTTCTGTACATATGTTAGCCTCTTTCAAGTTGCAAAACACATGCTCAATTTCCTTCCTGTAATAGGATTTGTTTTAAAGATAAACAGAGAAGGCAGGAACAGCAGCCACACAGCCAGGACTCATGTGCGATTGAATTGTCAATCAGAATGCAACACACCCTTAGCAATTCAGGTATCCTGTCCTTTTCTTAAGAAAAGCTACACCTTGCTGGCATATCCTGTAGATATGTAATGCCAAGTTTGTTTTTTCAGTGTATAACTCAAGGTTCCTGCTGTTCATGACTTGTACCATCCAATGGCTTTTCCACCTTAGCTGAATTTATCATGCACTCACTACTTCATACTCAGTGCCGCGCTGGGTAGCACTCTAATGTCAGACCATATAATGAAATACCACTCAGCAATAAAAAGGTATGAGCTACTAATCCATGTAGCAACATGGATGAATTGCAAATGAATTATGCCGAAATAAACCACTCAAAAGGCTACATACTGCATAATTCCATTTATGTGAATTTAAAGATAAAACAACATTTTAGGGGCAGAAAGCAGATCAATGCTTGGGGTTGGTGATAAGGGGAGAGTATGAGGTAATATTTTGGGGTGATAGAAGTGCTCTATATCTTGAGTGTGATGGTGGTCACATGACTATATGCATTTGTCAAAACTCATAAAACTATACACCAGAAAGAGCAAATTTTATTGTATGTACTTTATTTTTTATTTATTTATTTATTTATTGAGACAAAGTTTCGCTCTTGCTGCCCAGGCTGGAATGCAATGGTGCGATCTTGGCTCAGTGCAACCTCTGCCTACTGAGTTCAAGTGATTCTCCTGCCTCAGCCTCCCAAGTAGCTGGGATTACAGGTGCCTACCACCACCCCCGGCTAATTTTTATACTTTTACGAAATACAAATGAGGGGGTTGAAATATTTGTCATTCTTTCTTATTTATTTCCTCTTACTTTTAGTCTCTAACCAAGGAATTATGGAGAGACGGGGTTTCACCATGTTGGCCAGGCTGGTCTCGAACTCTTGACCTCAGGTGATCTACCTGCCTTGGCCTCCCAAAGTGCTGGGAGCCACCGCATCCAGCCTACTTTGTTTTTAAACAAGTAAATATAAAAACTAATTTACGGTTTTTATGCATGTACCTTCAAGATCCAAAACAAACTTACAACAGAGTTACCTGGGAATCACAGAAAGAAAAATGAAATTTAGATCTAGAAAGCTTGCTGTCAATAACCCCTCATTTTATTTAAAAAATTCAGAAGTTGAGCCTTGATAGAAACAAAAATACTTGCAAAAGGAGGCAGAAAATACTTAGTCTTGATCCTTTGAGGCCCACATCAAAATATAAGGAGAAGATGACAGCTGCTAGGCACTTCCCAGAACCCACCATTTGATTATCTCAAGGTGCCAGAGAAATAAAAAGGTTAAATAAATTCTTGAAAAATGTCCAGGAATCTCTGAATTAGATTACAGGTGAATATGAGACCTCAAGGGAATATTCTATATATTGAGAGTAAACAGGTTATTCTTTCTAATATTCTTCCATTTTTCAGAAAGTTTAATCCCTGACAAATAGTTTATTTGAAATATGAGGTAGTCAACCCACAAACTTGAACTTGAAATTTTCTCCCTCACTCTAGGCTTCTCAGAGAAGAATTAATAATTGAGGAATTGGGCAGTTTGAGTAGAGTCTATTACTTTGCCTTGGTATTGGGGACAAAATGAAGGTTTCCCTTCTTTCCCTTTCTCTGACTCCTATGTGAAGACATCACAGGAATAGGGAGAATATTTCTCAACTTTGGAAATTAAATATCATTTAATTGACCCGCTTTTCTAATAACTGATTCAGTTTTCTTATCTACATGCTATTTTTAAAAATATAAACATAGCGTTAGATTACTTATTTTAAAAATAAGTTTGAAAAGATAAACTCTGTAACTCTTCCTCCATAGTTCCTTGGTTAGAGACTAAAAGTAAGACGAGATAAATAAGAAAGAATGACAAATATTGCAAGAGTTGGAAAAAAGAGAGTAATAGTACTATTCGGCCTCTAAGATCTTAACAGCAAACACTGATGGTTTTAGAGGTACATATACCTCATGCTGTGCTATGTTAATAAATACAATTTTTAAATGAAATGAAAAGCTAAATAATATAAAAGTTATACTTTCAACTCCAGTCATGCATATTGTGTAACTGGGGCTGAACACTTGAGTTTTCAGTATTTAACATGAACTGGTCATATCACTGCCAATTCCTTTTTTTTAAAAAGACGGAGTCTTGGTCTGTCACCAGGCTGGAGTGCAGTGGTGCAATCTTGGCTCACTGCAACCTCCGCCTCCTTGGTTCAAGAGATTTCCCCTGCCTCAGCCTCCTGAGTAGCTGGGACTACAGGCACACACTGCCACGCCCGGCTAATTTTTTGTATTTTAGTAGAGACAGGGTTTCACCATGTTAGCCAGGATGGTCTTGATCTCCTGACCTCGTGATCTGCCTGCCTCAGCCTCCCAAAGTGCTGGAATTACAGGCGTGAGCCACTGCGCCCAGCCCAATTCCTTCTTTTGTCATAGAATTTTTTTGGAAATAGTTTGTTTTCATAACAGAATTATGAAAGCATAAAATATCAGAGCACTTGTTACTGATTACTGAGCACTGGAAATATGGCTATTGTGATATAAGAGCTACATATTTTATTTCATTTAATTTCAATTGATTTAAGCTTTAAATAGCCACATGTGGCTAGTGGCTACCTTATAAGGAAACATAATTCGATACACTGGCGAAGAAGACATGTGAATGGCCCACAAGAAAAGGAGAGGTTTGAAGGACAAACAAATTAGTCCAGTCAAGGATGTCAAATATAACTGCAGTTGTCTGCTAGCACTTTTGATTATACTGAAACCTTATGTGGCATGGGAAAGGGTTACCACTAAAAATAAATCAGGGCCTTTACTGCTGATTTCACATTTTCTTGCTACATAGGTCAACCAAGAGAGTATCAACTGGCTGGCTAGTTACATTTCCACAAGAAAACGACAGACAACTTACAGCTACCTATAAATATAGTGGAGGACACTTGAAACGGGAAACCAGATAATCAATCTGCCTCACTGGCACAAATTTACTGAGCGAATTCTCACCGGGTGTGCTGTCTATGCAGGATTTTATATATTCTTCACACTGTCTGGCTGAATTATATTCATATAAATGAAATAAATCTCCCTTTGAATCTGCAACAAAAGTGGAATGGTTTAGAATTTTGAGCAAAGTGGTACACTCACCATCAGGAATATTGTGCCCAAACACAACGAGATGTTATGTTTTGTTATATTCTTAGACCTCATATACATTTTCCTCAGATATCCCAATGGTAACACTTTCGGGAGTAGAGGATACTATGTACATTTTATTTATTTGTATTTATTCAAAATTTTATTTAAATTCTGTATTAATATAATTGTGGATTCACATGCAGTTATAAGAAATAATACAGAAATCTCTTGTGTAAAATTTTTCAAGCTTCCCTTAATGGTAACATTTTGCAAAACTATCATGTAATATCGTATCCAGGCTGTTAACATTTATATAATACCCCTATATTATTCAGATTGCCGGTTTTACCAGTACATGTATGTGTGTGTGTGTCTGTGTATGTGTGTATTTAGTTCTATACAATTTTGTCACTTTAAAAGTTTCATGTATCCTCAACCAAAGTCAAGATAACACTTCCAACACCACAAAGATACCTTATCCTGCTCTTTTCTAATCATACCCAGCTTGCTTCTGCCTCACCCTATACTTAACTACTGACATGTCCTCCATTTCTAAAATGTTATCATTTTAAAGATTACAGAAAGGAATCATGCATTATGTCATCTTTTGGGAATAGATTTTTTCTCTCTCAACTATTGATACACCCAAGTTTCTGCATGTATCAGTAGTTAATTCCTCTTCATTACTGAGTAGTGTTCCATTGTATAGATATATGACAGTTTGTTTAACCATTTACCTGTTGAAGAGCACTCAACTGTTTTCAGATTTTATTATTATGAATAAAGCTGCAATGAATATTCAGTTTTGTGTGAACATAGTTTGCGTCTCTCTCGGATGAATGTGTGTGACTGCAATTAGTGGACTGTATGGTAGTTATATTTTTACTTTAATAAGAAAATGTAAAACTGCTTTCCAGAGTGACTATAAATGTTACATTCCTACTAGAAATTTCTGAATGACCCAGTGGCTCCACATTCTCATCAGCATTTGATGTTATCCTTATTTTTTATATTAGAAGTTGATAATTTAGTGGTCTTTCACCAAGCAGCTCTCGGTTACATACAAACTCTTCCCTCATCACCAAGTTCCCCATATAGTTTAGCCTAATTTTGTTTGGATTAACATACAACTTTTTTTTTTTAGTTTTGATTTTAATTTTTGAGGGGAGGTAATGGGCATATATATTTATGGGGTACATGTGATGTTTTGATACAGGCATGTAATACATAATAATTACATTATGTGAAATGGGATATCTATCCCTTCAAGCATTTGTCTTTTGTGTTATAAACAATTCAATTATACTGTTTTAGTTATTTTAAAATATAAAATTAAATTATTTTTGACTATAGTGGCCCTGTCGTGCTATCAGAGACTAGATCTTATACATTATTCCTAACTACGTTTTTTTTTTTGTACACATTAACCATCTCAACCTCTGCCCCACCCTCCCACTAACCTTCCCAGACTCTGGTAACCATCCCTCTACTCTCTACCTCCATGATTTCAATTGTTTTGATTTTTAGATGCTACAAATAAATGAAAACACGAGAAGTTTGTCTTTTTGTACATGGTTTCTTTGATTTAGCATAATGACCTCCAGTTTCATCCATGTTATTGCAAATAACAGGACCTCATTCTTTTTATGGCTGAATACTAATCCATTCTGTATAAGTACCACACTTTCTTTATCTGTTCATCTGTTGATGGACAGTTAGCTTGCTTCCAAATCTTGGCTGTTGTGAACAGTGCTGCAACAAACGTGGGAGTGCAGATACCTCTTTGATATACAGATTTCCTTTGGTATATACTCAGCGGTGGAATTGCTGGATCATATGGCAGCTCAATTTTTAGTTCTTTGAGGAACCTCCAAACTGTTCTCCATAGTGGTTGTACTAATTTACATTCCCACCAACAGTGTATGAGGGTTCCCTTTTCTCCACATCCTGGCCAGCATTCGTTATTGCCTGCCTTTGGATATACGCTATTTTAAGTGGGGTGAGATGATACCATGTTGTAGTTTTGATTTGCATTTCTCTGATGATGAATGATGTTGAGCACCTTTTCTTTTTTTTTTCTTTTTCTCTCTCTTTTTTTTTTAAATGTATTTTACTTTAAGTTCCGGGATACGTGTGCACAGTGTGCAGGTATGTTACGTAGGTATACATGTGCCATGGTGGTTTGCTGCACCTATCAACCCATCATCTAGGTTTTAAGCCCCACATGCATTAGGTATTTGTCCTAATGCTCTCCCTCCCCTTGCCCCCCACCTCTCAAAAGGCCCTGGTGTGTGTTGTTCCCCTCTCTGTGTCCATGTGTTCTCATCATTCAACTCCCACCTGTGAATGAGAACATGCAGTGTTTGGTTTTCTGTTCCTGTGTTAGTTTACTGAGGATGATGGCTTCCAGCTTCATCCATGTTCTGGCAAAGGACATGATCTCATTCTTTTTTATGGCTACATAGTATTCCATGGTGTATTACCACATTTTCTTTATCCAGTCTATCATTGATGGACATTTGAGTTGGTTCCAAGTCTTTGCTAATGTGACTAGTGCTGCAGTAAACATATGTGTACATGTGTCTTTATAGTACAATGATTTATATTCCTTTGGGTATATGCCCAGTAATGGGATTGCTGGGTCAAATGGTATTTCTGGTTCCAGATCCTCAAGGAATCGCCACACTGTCTTCCACAATGGTTGAACTAATTTACACTCCCACCAACTGTGTAAAAGTGTTCCTATTTCTCTACGGCCCCACCAGCATCTATTGTTTCCTGACTTTTTAATAATTGCCATCCTGACTGGCGTGAGATGGTATCTCATTGTGGTTTTGATTTGCATTTTTCTAATGATCAGTGATGAAGAGCTTTTTGTCATATATTTGTTGGCTGCATAAATGTCTTCTTTTGAGAAGTGTCTGTTCATATCCTTTGCCCACTTTTTGATGGGGTTGTTTTTTTCTTGTAAATGAGATCAAGTTCCTTGTAGATTCTGGATACTAGATGTTTGTCAGATGGGTAGATTGCAAACATTTTCTCTTATTCTGCAGGTTGCCTGTTCACTCTGATGATAGTTTCTTTTGCTTTGCAGAAGCTCTTTAGTTTAATTAGATCCCATTTTTCAATTTTGGTTTTTGTTGCAATTGCTTTTGGTGTTTTAGTCATGAAGTCTTTGCCCATGCCTATTTCCTGAATGTTATTGCCTAGGTTTTCTTCTAGGGTTTTTATAGTTTTGGGTTTACACTTAAGTCTAATCCATCTTGAGTTAATTTTTTTATAAGGTGTAAGGAAGGGGTCCAGTTTCAGTTTTTTTGCATATGGCTAGCCAATTTTCCCTGCACTATTTATTAAATAGAGACTCCTTTCCCCATTTCTTGTTTTTGTAACGTTTGTCAAAGATCAGATGGTTGTAGATGTGTGGTGTTATTTCTGAGGTCTCTGTTCTGTCCCACTGGTCTATGTATCTGTTTTGGTACCAGTACCATGCTGTTTTGGTTACTGTAGTCTTGTAAGTATAGTTTGAAGTCAGGTAGTGTGATGCCTCTAGCTTTGTTCTTTTTGCTTAGTATTGTCTTGGCTATATGGGCTCTTTTTTGTTCCATATGAAATTTAAAGTTGTTTTTCTAATTCTGTGAAGAAAGTCAATGGTAGTTTGATGGGAATAGCATTGAATCTATAAATTACTTTGGGCAATATGGCCATTTTAACAATATTGATTATTCTTATCCATGAGCATGGGATATTTTTCCATTTGTTTGTGCCCTTATTTCCTTGAGTGGTGGTTTGTAATTCTTGAAGATGTCCTTCATGTCCCTTGTAAGCTGTATTCCTAGGTATTTTATTCTCTTTGTAGCAATTGTGAATGGGAGTTCATTCATGATTTGGCTCTTTGCTTGTCTATTATTGGTATATAGGACTGCTTGTGATTTTTCCACATTGATTTTGTATGCTGAGACTTTGCTGAAGTTGCTTATCAGCTTAAGGAGTTTTGGGGCTGAAATGCTGCGGTTTTCTAAATATAGAATCATGTCATCTGCAAACAGAGACAACTTGACTTCCTCTCTTCCTATTCGAATACACTTTATTTCTTTCTCTTGCCTGATTGCCCTGGCCAGAACTTCCAGTACTATGTTGAATAGGAGTGATGAGAGAGGGCATCCTTTGTCTTGTGCCAGTTTTCAAAGGGAGTGCTTCCAGCTTTTGCCAATTGAGTATAATATTGGCTATGGGTTTGTCATAAATAGCTCTTAGTATTTTGAGATATGCTCCATCAATACCTAGTTTATTGAGAGTTTTTAACATGAAGGGATGTTGAATTTTATTGCAAGCCTTTTCTGCGCCTATTGAGATAATCATGTGGTTTTTGTCATTGGTTCTGTTTATGTGATGGATTATGTTTATTGATTTGCATATGCTGAACCAACTTTGCATCCCAGGGATGAAGCTGACTTGATCATGGTGGATAAGATTTTTGATGTGCTGCTGGATTCAGTTTGCCAGTATTTTATTGATGATTTTTGCATTGATGTTCATCAGGGATATTTGGCCTGAAGTTTTCTTATTTTGTTGTGTCTCTGCCAGGTTTTGGTATCAGGATGATGCTGCCCTCACAAAATGAGTTAGGGAGGAGTCCCTCTTTTTCAGTTGTTTAGGATAGTTTCAGAAGGAATGGTACTAGCTCCTCTTTGTACCTCTGGTAAAATTTGGCTGTGAAGCTATCTGGTCCTGGGTATTTTTTAGTTCGTAGGCTACTAATTACTGTCTCAATTTCAGAACTTGTTATTGGTCTATTCATGAATTTGACTTCTTCCTGGTTTAGTCTTGGAAGGGTGTATGTGTCCAGGAATTTATCCATTTCTTCTAGATTTTCTAGTTTATTTGTGTAGAGGGGTTTTTAGTATTCTCTGATGGTAGTTTGTATTTCCATAGGATCAGTGGTGATACCTCTTTTATCATTTTTTATTGTGTCTATTTGAGTCGTCTCTCTTTTCTTCTCTATTAGTCTAGCTAGTGGTCTATCTGTTTTGTTAATTTATTCAAAGAACCAGCTCCTGGATTCATTGCTTTTTTAAAGGATTTTTTTTGTGTCTCTATGTCCTTCAGTTCTGCTCTAATCTTAGTTATTTATTGTCTTCTGCTAGCTTTTGAATTTGTTTGCTCTTGCTTCTCTAGTTCTTTTAATTGTGATGTTAGGGTGTTGATTTTAGATCTTTCCTGCTTTGTCCTGTGGGCATTTAGTGCTATAAATTCCCTCTTAATACTGCTTTAGCTGTGTCCCAGAGATTCTGGTACATTGTCTCTTTGTTCCCATTGGTTTCAAAGAACTTCTTTATTCCTGCCTTAATTTTGTTATTTACCCAGGAATAATTCAGGAACAGGTTGTTCAGTTTCCATGTAGTTGTGTGGTTTTGAGCGAGTTTCTTAATCCTGAGTTCTAAGTTGATTGCACTGTGGTCTGAGAGACTATTTCTTATGATTTCAGTTCTTTTGCATTTGCTGAGGAGTATTTTACTTACAATTATGTGGTCGATTTTAGAATAAGTGCCATGTGCCACTGAGAAGAATATATATTCTGTTGATTTGGGGTGGAGAGTTCTGTAGATGTCTATTAGGTCCACTTAAACCAGAACTGAGTTCAATTCCTGAATATCCTTGTTGATTTCCTGTCTTGTTGAGCTGTCTAATATTAACAATGGGGTGTTAACATCTCCCAGTATTATGGTGTGGGAGTCTAAGTCTCTTTGTAGTTCTCTAAGAACTTGCTTTATGAATCTGGGTGCTCCTATACTGGGTGCATATATATTTAGGATAATTAGCTCTTCTTGTTGAATTGATCCCTTTACCATTATGTAATGGCCCTCTTTGTCTCTTTTGATCTTTGTTGGTTTGAAGTCTGTTTTATCGGAGACTAGAATTGCAACCCCTGCTTTTTTTTGCTTTCCATTTGCTTGGTTGATCTTCCTCCATCGCTTTATTTTGAGCCTATATGTGTCTTTGCATGTGAGATGGGTCTCCTGAATACAGCACACCAATGGGTCTTGACTCTTTATCCAATTTGCCAGTCTGTGTCTTTTAATTGGGGGCATTTAGCCCATTTACATTTATGGTTAATATTGTTATGTGTGAATTTGATCCTGTCATCATGATGCTAGCTGGTGATTTTGCCTGTTATTCAATGCAGTTTCTTCATAGTATCATTGGTCTTTATATCTTGGTGTGTTTTTGCAGTGACTGGTACCGGTTTTTCCCTTCCATATTTAGTGCTTCCTTCTGGAGCTCCTGTAAGGCAGGCCTGGTGGTGACAAAATCCTTCAGCATTTGCTTGTCTGGAAACGATTTTATTTCTCCTTTGCTTATGAAGCTTAGTTTGGCTGGATATGAAATTCTGGGTTGAAAATTCTTTTCTTTAAGAATGGTGAATATTGGCCCCCACTCTCTTCTGGCTTGCAGGGTTTCTGCTGAGAAATCTGCTGTTAGTCTGATGGGTTTGCCTTTGTCAGTGACCTGATCTTTTTCTCTGGTTGCCCTTAACATTTTTTCCTTCATTTCAACCTGGATAATCTGATGATTATGTGTCTTGGGGTTGATCTTCTCATGGAGTATCTTAGTGGTGTTCTCTGTATTTACCGAATTTGAATGGTGACCTGTCTTGCTAGGTTGGGTAAGTTCTCCTGGATAATATCCTGAAGTGTGTTTTCCAACTTGGTTCCATTCTCCCCATCACTTTCAGGTACACCAATGAATTGTAGGTTTGGTCTTTTTACATAGTCCCTTATTTCTTGGAGGTTTTGTTTGTTCCTTTTCATTCTTTTTTCTCTTCTCTTGTCTGCATACCTTATTTCAGCAAGGTGGTCTACAGTTTCTGATATCCTTTCTTCCACTTGATCGATTAAGCTATTGATACTTTTGTGTGCTTCACGAAATTCTTGTGCTGTGCTTTTCAGTTCTATCAGGTCATTTATGTTCCTCTTTAAACTGGTTATTCTAGTTAGAAGTTCCTGTAACCTTTTATCAAGTTTCTTAACTTCCTTGCATTGGGTTAGACCATGCTCCTTTAGCTCAGAGGAGTTTGTTATTACCCACCTTCTGAAGCCTTTATCTGTCAATTAGTCAATCTGATTCTCCGTCTAGTTTTGCACCCTTGCTGGAGAGGTGTTGCGACCATTTGGAGTAGAAGAGGCATTTTGGCTTTTGGAATTTTCAGCTTTTTTGCACTGGTTTTTCCTCATCTTCGTGGATTTATCTACCTTTGATCTTTGAGGCTGATGACCTTTGGATGGGGTATTTGTGTGTGGGGTGTCCTTTTTGTTGATGTTGTTGTTGTCCTTGCTTTCTGTTTGTTTGTTTTTTTTTTCCTAACCGTCAGGCCCCTCTTCTGCAGGTCTACTGCAGTTTGCCAAAGGTTCAGTCCAGACCTTGTTCGCCTGAGTATCACCAGTGGAGGTTGCAGAACAGCAAAGATTGCTGCCTGCTCCTTCCTCTGGAGGCTTTGTCCCAGAGGGTCACTAGCCTGATGCCAGGCGGAGCTCTCCTGTACGAGGTGTCTGTCGACCCCTCTTGGGAGGTCTCTCCCAGTCAGGAGGCACGGGGGTCAGGGACCCATTTGAGGATGCCATCTGTACCTTAGCAGAGCTAGTGCACTGTGCTGGGAGAATCCCCCTTGTCGAGATCTGCTGCTCTCTTCAGAACTGGCCAGCAGGAAAGATTAAGTCTGCTGAAGCTGTGACTGCAGCCGCCCCTTCCCCGAGGTGCTCCATCCCAGGGAGATGAGAGTTTTATCTGTAAGCCCCTGACTGGGGCTGCTGCATTTCCTGTAGAGATGTCCTGCCCAGTGAGGAGGAATCTAGAAAAGCAGTCTGGCCACAGCCACTTTTCTGTGCTGTGGTGAATTCCGTCCAGTCCAAACCTCTCAGTCTCCTTAGCACTGTCAGGGGAAAACCGCCTACCAAAGCCTCAGTAATGGCAGATGCCCTTCCCTCCCACCAAGCTTGATCATCCCATGTTGACTCCAGACTGCTGTGCTGGCAGTGAGAATTTCAAGCCAGTGGTTCTTAGCTTGGTGGGCTCTGTGGGAGTGGGATTTGCTGAGCAAGACCGCTTGGCTCCCTGGCTTCAGCCCCCCTTTCCAGGGGAGTGGATGGTTCTCCTGTCTTGCTGGAGTTCCAGGCACCACTGGAGTATGAAAAAACTCCTGCAGCTAGCTCAGTGTCTGCCCAAACAGCTGCCCAGTTTTGTGATGGAAACCCAGGGCCCTGGTGGTATAGGCTCACAGGGGAATCTCCTGATCTGCAGAATGCAGAAGTCCATGGGAGAGGGAGGTCCCCCAGTTCCTTGCACTTCCTGGGTAAAATGATGCCCCATCCTGCTTCTGCTCACTCTCCATGGGTTGCACCCACTGCCTGACCAGTCCTGATGAAATGAACTGGGTGCTTCAGTTGGAAATGCAGAAATCACTTGCCTTCTGCATTGGTCTTGCTGGGAGGTGCGGACCAGAGCTGTTTCTATTCAGCCATCTTGACCAATACTATTGAACACCTTTTCATATGCCTGTTTGCCATTTGTATGTCTTCTTTTGAGAAATGTCTATTCAAATATTTTGCCCATTTTAAAATCAGGTTATTATATATTTTTTTCTTATAGAGTTGTTTGAGCACCTTATATACTCTGGTTATTAATCCCATGTCAGATTGGTAGTTTGCAAATATTTTCTCCCATGCTGTGTGTTGTATCTTCCCTTTGTGGATTGTTCCCTTTGCTGTACATAAGCTTTTTAACTTAATGTGATCCTATTTGTCAATTTTTGCTTTGCTTGCCTGTGCTTGTAGGGTACTTACTACTCAAAAAGTTTTTGCCTAGAACAGTACCCTGGAGAGTTTTCTCAATGCTTTCTAGTAGCAGTTTTATAGTTTGAAGTCTTAAATTTAAGTCTTTAACCCATTTTGATTTGATTTTTGTATATGATGAGATATATGGGGCTGGTTTCCTTCTGCATGTGGATATTCAGCTTTCCCAGCACCATTTATTAAAGAGATTGTCTTTTTCCCAGTGTATGTTCTTGGCACCTTGTCAAAAATGAGTTCACTGTAGGTATGTGGATTTGTTTCTGGGTTCTCTCTTCTGTTCCATTGGTCTTTGTGTCTGTCTTTATACCAGTACCATGCTGTTTTGGTTACTATAGTTCTGTAGTATAATCTGAAGTAAGGTAATGTGGTTTGTTCTGTTTTCTTCTTTTGCTTAGGATAGTTTTGGCTACTATGGGTCTTTTGTGGTTTCACATAATTTTTAGTATTATTTTTTCTGTTTCTGTGAAGAATGTCATTGGTACATTGGTAGGGATTACATTGAATCTGCAGATTGTTTTGGGTCTTATGGACATTTTAATAATATTGATTCTTCCAATCCAGGAACATGGAATATTTTTTCACTTTTTGGTATCTTCTTTAATTTTTTTTATCAGTGCCTTATAGTTTTCATTATAGAGATCTTTTACTTCTTTGGTTAATTCCTAGATATTTAATTTTATTTGTAAATGGGATTACTTTTTAAATTTCTTTTTCAGATTGTTCACTGTTGGCATATAAAATGCTACTGACTTTTGTATGTTATTTTGTATTCTGCAAACTTACTGAATTTGTTTATCAGTTCTAATAGTATTTTTTGTGGTCTTTAGGTTTTTTCAAATATAAGATCATATCATTTGTAAACAAGGATAATTTTACTTCTTCTTTTCCACTTTTGATGCCCTTTATTTCTTTCTCTTATGTGATTGCTCTAGCCAGGATTTCCACTACTATATTGAATAACACTGGTCAAAGTGGAAATCCTTGTTGTTTTCTAGATCTTAGAGGATATGCTTCAAATCCATTTATTTATGCTCTGATCTTGATTATTTCTTTCCTTCTATGAATTTTAGGTTTGGTTTGCACTTGCTTTTCTAATTCTTTCAGATGCATCATTAGGTGATTTATTTGAAGTTTTTCTTCTTTTTTGAAGTAGGCATTTATAACTATAAAATTCCCTCTTAGTACTGCTTTCCCTGTATCCTATAGGTTTTGTTATGTTGTGTTTCCATTTTCATTTGTTTCAAGAAATTTTTCAATTTCTTTCTTAATTTCTTCATTGATCCACTGATCATTCAGGAGGATATTATTTAATTTCCATGTATTTGTACAGATTCCAAAATTCCTCTTGTTATTGATTTGTAGTTTTATTCTCTTGTGGTCAAAGTAGATGCTTGATATTATTTTAATTATTTTGAATGTTTTAAGACTTGTTTTGTGACCTAACATATGGTCTGTCCTTGAGAATGATTCATGTGCTGAGCAAAATAATGTGTATTCTGTAGCCATTGGATAAAATGTTCTGCAAATATCTATTAGGTCCTTTTGTTATATAGTGTAGGTGAAGTTTGATGTTTCTTTGTTGATTTTTCTTTCTGGAAGATCTGTCCAATGCTGAAAGTGGGATTTTGAAGTCTCCAGCAACTACTGTATTGGGGGCTATTTCTCTCCTTAGCTCTAATAATGTTTCCTTTTTCTATGTGAGTGCTCCAGTGTCGGGTGCATATAAATATATCCATAATTATTATAGCCTCTTGCTGAATTGACCCCTTTATCATTATACAGTGACCTTCTTTGTCTTTTCTTATAGTTTTTGTCTTGAAATCTATTTTGTCTGATATGAGAATTGCTACTCCTGCTCTTTTTTGGTTTCCACTTTCATGGAGTATCTTTTTCCATGCCTTTATTTTCAGTCTATTTGTATCTTTATAGGTGAAGTGTGTTGCTTGTAGAGAACATATAATTGGGTGTTGTATTTTTATCCATTCAGCCACTTAAAATCTTTTGCTTGGAAAGTTTAGTTTATTTACATTGAATGTTTTATTGATAAGTAAGCTTATTCCTGCCATTTTGTTATTTGTTTTTCTGATTGTTTGTGGTCTTCTGTTCCTTCTTTCCTTCCTTCCTGTCTTTCTTTAAGTGAAGGTGATCTTCTCTGGTGATATAATTTGGTTTCTTGCTTTTTAATTTTTGTGTATATGCATTGTATATGTTTTGGTTTGAGGTTACCATAAGCCTTGCAAATACTATTTTAAATTCCATTATTTTAAGCTGATAAAAACTTAACACTGTTTGCATAAACAAACAAACAAAAATAAAACTAATAAAGACTCTGCACCCTAAGTTCATCACCCTAGTTTTTAACTTTTTGTTGTTTCTACTTATATCTGATTGTCCTATGTCTTGAAAAGTTGTTGTAGTTATTTTTTTATTGGTACATCATTTAGTCTTTCTACTTAAGATTAGAGTATTTTACACACCGCCCATGTTATAATATTCTGTGTTTTTCTGTGTACTTACTATTACTAGTGAGTCTTGTACTTTCAGATGATGTCTTGTTGCTCATTAATGTTAATGGCCTTTTCTTTCTTATTGAATTACACCCTTTAGCATTTCATGTAGGAAAGATCTGGTGTTGATGAAATCCCTCAGCTTTTGTTTGTTTGTTAAAGTCTTTATTTCTTTTTTTAAAATTTTTTTGAGACAGAGTCTCACTCTGTCACCCAGGCTGGAGTGCAGTGGCATGATCTCAGCACACTGCAACCTCTACCACCCAGGTTCAAGCGATTCTCATGCCTCAGCCTCTTGAGTAGCTGGGACTACAGGTGTGCACTATGAAGCCTGGCTAATTTTTGTATTTTTAGTAGAGATGGGTTTCACCATGTTGGCCAGGCTGGTCTCGAATTCCTGGCCTCCAGTGATCCACCCACCTCGGCCTCCCAAAGTTCTAGGATTACAGGTGTGAGCCACTGCCCCTGGCCTCCAGTGATTTTCTCTTTCTTAACAGAAATTTAGTTATGTATAATAACATCTCTTTACAATCACACCAAGAAAGTCCTAGGTCTCAGAATCTCTTTTTTATTTTATTGATATAATAGAAATAATGGCTGTCATTTTTGGAAACCGCATGTAAATCTGGTTGTAAAACAGTGTATTGAGGGTTCAGCCAAAAGCAAATCCCCCCCCTACCCAAAAAAGAGGAAAAAGGGGAGTAGGAGGGTGTCGGGAAGAGGGGAAGAGACAAAACTTTCAAGAGCTTCTTCATGGAGAGGAAAGAGTTTCTGATGTATGCTAACAGGGATGAAAAAGGAGTTTATCTAACATTGAATAACATAATGGATTTGGGTACACTACAAGTTATATTTTCTCCAACCATTCAACAGGAACAAAACTTTCCTATTCCCACTCTCACCTCCCGACTCCTGCCCCGAAGATATAATTGCTAGGATTACTGGCACTCTTGAGATGCAAATCATCAGTGCATTTTTAAACACTCATTTTTTATTATGAAGAATCAGCTACTTTATATATTTACTTTCTAAAATAATATATGTATATATATGATTTGATATATTAATTTTCAGTATGCTTTTCTATAAGAGAAAAGAAAATATATATAAATATATGTATAATTTGATATATTTTTAGTATGCTTTTCTTTTATTGAAAAGCAAAACATACTGAAAATTAATATATCAAATTATATATAATTATATTATACATATATATTATTTTAGAATCTGTAATCAAACATTTTTTTTCATTACCTGTTTCACAGGTTTTTCATCCCCTTTGGTTACGGAACATATCTTCAAATTATCTCATTTATTTTGCCAATATCACAAGCCCTATGGAAACAGATTTTTTATTCTATTGCACATAATTAATACCAAAGGGGTTTGGGGAAGCACTAGGAAATGAATTGAGGTATGAAAGATTCTTGAATCATTTGATGAATAATTGCTTTCACAATTACTACTTTGGGACTTTTTTCTCAGTCAACTAGTCACATTTATTCAGGTCCTGATTTGATTGTAGTTGCGTTGTATAATTCAAAAGGCATCAATATCCCATAGCCAAAATATATTTGATACAAAACTAGTTTTGTCTAAAACGCCAGCATATATAGTTCAGCAATCAAATACTGAACTCTTAAATAAAAGAAAGATACAGCAATTTTTGCTTTGACAAAAGCATAAAGTTAAAGGGAGAAATGACAAAAATGGAATTGGAAATGTACAACAAAGGGAAAGGGCAAAAATTCAGGCATGTTGAAACTATGGAAAAAATCGGAGTGAAACAATTTAAAAATACATTCAGAGTCATTACCTAGATATAGTAAATCACAACAGAGAAATATAATTAATACAAATTGAAGAGAAAAAGTAGGAAAACCAATATGAAAAAGTGATTATTTGATAGAAGTATTGAAACTCAACAAGCAATTCCCAGAGAATAGATAAGGGAATGTGCTATCTAAAGAATTAATGTTCAGTTGTTAAATTCTGCTAATCTTGCACTAAATTAAACTTTTGAGGAAACTTTAAATATACTATACTACATTTTGAAATTATTATCATAAATTATGCAGTAAATGATGTTGGGGTAGTTTGGATCAGCAAATCACTTTTATATCAGGATAAATTTTATATGAATAAAAACCCAAACAAACAAAAACATGAAAAAGCCCCCAAAAAACCCCAAACAGAAACAATAGTAAACAAACAGTAAAAGCACCAGAAGGAACCATGGGAGAACGTTGGTTCTTCATTATCCAATTTTGGCATAAGGAGAGTTTTTCTAGGAATAAATAAAAATGCTTTTTAAAAACCTGAAGCCATAAAAAATAATACATTTCACTAACACAGTAATTAGAAAAGTTTAAAAAATAGATATACAGAAACATATTTATGCAGACAACACTAATTTCCTTAATATATAAAGCACTTCCACTATTGATAATAAATAGATCAACATTCCAAGAAAAAATATATGAATAGAGTATAGGAAAAAATAAATACTAATGACTTTTAAATAAATGAAAAGATGTTCGTTTCTATTGTAATAAGAGAAATGCAAATTAAGATGCATGGAAATATCATTTCTTATGTAAGATAGTTGCAAAAAAATCAAAACATTGATAAAGTTTTTGTTTCCTATTGCTGCATAACAAATTACCACAAAGTTAACAACTTAAGACAACAGACATTTATTATCTCACGTTTTTTGGGGGGCAGAAATCTGAGCACTGCATGGCTTGATTCTCTGCTCAGAAATGCAAACAAAATCAAGATGCCCACAGAGCTACACTCCTTTCTGGTGGCTCTAGGGGAAGAACTCGATTCCAAGGTCATTTAGGTTGTTGATAGGATTTAGTTCATTTATACTAGAATATTCAAATTCAAATCAGTAATGATGTATTAAGTTCTTCTCATACTAAAAATGTCTCTGACTGGCCGGGCCCCGTGGCTCACGCCTGTAATCCCAGCACCTTGGGAGGCCGAGGCGGGCGGATCAAAGGTCAAGGAGATGGAGACCATTGTGGCTAACACGGTGAAACCCCGTCTCTACTAAAAATACAAAAAATTAGTCGGGCGTGGTGGCGGGCGCCTGTAGTCCCAGCTACTCGGAAGACTGAGGCAGAAGAACCGTGTGAACCCGGGAGGCGGAGCTTGCAGTGAGCCAAGATCGCGCCACTGCACTCCAGCCTGGGTGACAGAGCGAGACTCCGTCTCAAAAAAAAAAAAAAAAAAAAAGAAATGAAAATGTCTGACTTCTGGCTCACTCCTGAGCTTAAGAAAGCGCTCTTATGTTAAATTAGGCTCACCTGGATACTCTCCGCATCTTAAGATCGGTAATGCCATACAAATTTACATAATCGTGGGAGTGATAACTCATCATATCCACAGGTTTTGTGAATTAGTTCAGGATATATGAGTGGAGGGGGTATTTTAGAAACCCTGCCTACTACACATACTGTAACAGCTTAGGCGTGGGAAGAAATGTACTCTCATTTTTTGCTAGACTATGATGAATATAAACTCATTGAAGAACAACTTTCTAGTTTCTATTAACAGTGACATTTCTTGATAACCATCTAGTGACAAGTGCACAGAACTTTGATCAATTCTCCTTATAGTAATTCTATATTATTCTATAGATACACATGTGAGAAAAAATATACACGACAACAGTCATCTCTACCCTGTTTGTAATTTTAAAAAGATTGCAAACAACTCAAGGTGAATCAGAAGTTCACCAGGTCAATAAATTATTATACATCCACATAATGGAATATTATGCTGTTGTAAAAAATGAAGTTATTCTTGATGTACTGATATGACTTCCAAGATGTATTGTTGTGTGAAATAAGCAGTAAAGTAATGATGTAATAGTATGCTACGAGTGATATAAAAAAGAGGGAGAAAATATTCCCTCTTCCCCTGTGCCCCACAAGTACATGTAGCAATGTTTGGAGTTAGTTTGGGTTGTCATAATTGAGGGGAGGGGCATGTGCTACTGACATCTAGTGGGTAAAGGCCAAGGAAGTAGCTAAATATTCTACAATGCAGAGGATAGCACCTTAAAAATATAATTATCTGGTCAAAAAATGTCAATAGTTCTGAGGTTGAGAAATTCTGCTGTAAAACTACCATTTTGAGATTTTCAGAGTCTTGTTGGTTTTAAAGTTTCATGAAAAAGTTTGTCTATTTTGCTCTTTCATGTGAGTACTACATAATTCAGCCAAATTCTTTCCTAATTCTTCACATTTCCATACTGTAAAGTCCTGATATTTTAGATTGCTTGTCTTTCTCTCGATTCCTGTAGATGTTATTATCCAACTCTGTTAAAACTTTCTTGTGATAGATTGACTAAAAGTGCCAACATCCTTTCAGGTAGTACGAGAAATGGCCCTGTAGGAGAGTAAAATAATGCAAAAATTACTCTTGTTACTATCAAGTGAGGCCTCTCCTGATGAGAGATAACTGCATGAGATGATTGACTTTCAATTGCCTGTTTCACTCAGGAATCTATAATTACTCAGGAACCAGAGGTATTACTTGCCATCAGGTATTTGCCCCCAGTGAACATGAGAGGAAAATCGAGGGCCAACACAGTAGTGTAGAGGTAGGAAAGGGTGGCAGGAGCTTTGGATAGCTAAAACAAGGTTTTTCAAAAGTTATGATACTCAATCTAATAGGGTGATATTATCAGAACTGTTCAACTTCATGGGGACATGCCCTTCAGAGCTCCTGTCCTCTGTTGGTGTCTGTGTTGATTAGATTTAGCTGCTCTATAGGGACTCAAACTAATAGTGCATTAAATGTGATTTAGTTTCAACCCTCTCTCAAATAATAGTCCCGGCTGGGTTGGTAGTTTTGCTATACAATTTAGTCAAGGCCCTGGCTCCTTTGATCTTCTCACTCTATCTACTTTAAAGTGATCAGGTGGCCCTCTACCGTATTTACAATGAGCTCAAGAAGCAAGATAAGAGGGTAGGGAAAGCATCCCCACCATTGTAAGGCACCACTTTAACATTATAATTCAGAAGGGGCACAAGTCAGTTACACTCACAACCAAACCTTGTTTGCATGGCTACATCTAGCAACAAGAAAGCCTGGAAAATGTAATCAACCTGTGCAGTCATAGGCACATCTAAAAACTCTACCATGAAAAAATAGGAGAAAATG
Source organism: Pongo abelii (assembly GCF_028885655.2). Lineage (NCBI taxonomy): Eukaryota > Metazoa > Chordata > Mammalia > Primates > Hominidae > Pongo > Pongo abelii. Next base: position 36,247,206 of record NC_072008.2, read on the forward strand.
GATAATGCAGCACAGTTAGCAGTCTCTGAAATGATTTCTGTTTGTAGTAAAGCACACTTGTTACTAACATTAGAGAAACGTGTCTCCTTTGGCCCTGATCTCTTGAAGCCTTTCCTCATTCATCATATCCTTTGTAAAAACAATGGATTATTTTTCTGGTAATTCATCTTGCTGCCATCCAATTCACAGTATTCTATTCTATCCAGGCATTAGTCTCATCACTTTATTCTTATTGGCATGGCTTTTTATTATCTAGAAGAACTTTTAATCATATGCTACCTTAGTCAATTGTATTGTACATTACTCACTTTCAAATTATTTCATAAACACATTGATGACTATACTTTTGTATTTTATGTCAATGATTTTTGGGGAACAGGTGGTTTTTGGCTATCTGAATAACTTCTTTAGTGGTGATTTCTGAGATTTTGGTGACCCTGTCACTCGAGCAGTGTACACTGTGCCCAGTATGTAGTATTTTATCCCTCACCCTGCTTCTGCCCTTCTCCCTGAGTCTCCAAAGTTCATTATGTCATTCTTTTTTTTTTTGAGACATAGTCTCGCTCTGTTGCCCAGGCCTGAGTGCGGTGGGGCAATCTTGGCTCACTACAACCTTGGCTCACTACAACCTCCGTTTCCTGGGTTCAAGAGAGTCTCCTGCCTCAGATTCCCGAGTAGCTGGGACTACAGGCATGTGCCACCACACTGGCTAATTTTTGTAGTTTTAGTAGAGACGGGGGTTTCACCATGTTGGCCAGGCTGGTCTCAAACTCCTGACCTCAGGTGATCCACCTGCTTCGACCTCCCAAAGTGCTGGGATTACAGGCATGAGCCACCACGCCTGGCCCATTATATCATTGTTATGCCTTTGCATCTTCATAGCTTTGCTCTTACTTATAAGTGAGAACATAGGATATTTGATTTTCCATTCCTCAGTTACTTCACTTAGAATAGCAGCCTCCAACTCCATCCAAATTGCTTCAAAAGCCATTATTTTGTTTCGCTTTATGGCTGTGTGCCTAGAGGAAATCTTTTTATCCTATTTCAGTAACATCTAAGTCAGTACTCTAACCACTATAGTAGATTTTTCTTGATTGCATGCAGACTGCATTTTAAATAAATTATTTGATCTTTTAAATCATTTTTTTTCAGTCCTTTAAGCAGATCTAAAAGTAAATATCCAAACATTCTACTAAGGATAATTTTGCACACTTCCTTATTGTTATCCCTGCCTTGGTGTTCAGAAACTCTACACTTCATTAGAATTTCCTCTAGCTATGTATGAAGTAGAGCCTTTGATTTCTAGTTCACATGGCAACTTCTATAGTTATTAGATGAGAGTTATATTTTTTCATAAATTAATTCAGAGTAGAATGGCAAGTCTGAATTGAACATTTAGGATGTCTCTCCTTAACTTCAATGGCCCCATAATAGTACTGTTCATCATTCACTATAATAATAAAATAAAGTTTAACCTTATTTTTAATATATACATTGTTTCAGTAAGAACACCTTCTTTGACTTTTACATACAAGTTCTTGCCAACTATGCTGTTTTGGAAATGTGAACAAAAATGCACATGCATATTTAATACATGGTATATAATCAAGATTATTCTTCATGAAGCCCCCAGAAGATTTTTAAAAATATATAAATATGTATCTATATGTGTAACATATATAATACTATTTATATTTTAATTACGATTATGCAAAATCTCTTGTCATTTTGTGTTATTTGTTCAACTTTAAAGTCATTACATAAATACACATTGTTGAAAATTTGGCTAAAAACAGCTTATATTTCAGTAAAAAGCCTTGAACTGTTAGTCAACATAATACTGGAAATCTGAGCTAAAGCAATCAAACAAGAGAAATAAATGGAATGGAAGAAGTCAAATTATCTCTGTTTGAGATGATATGATCTTATATTTGGAAAAAAAATCTGAAGACTCCAGGAAAAAACCTATTAGAACTGATAAACAAATTCAGTAAAATTGCAGGATGCAAAATCAACATACAGAATCAGTAGCATTTCTATATGCCACAGTGAACAATCTGAAAAAGAAATTTAAAATGTAAGCCCACTTGTAATAGCCACAAATAAAATTAAATATCTAGGGATTAACCAAAGAAATGAAAGATCTCTAAAATTAAAATTATGAAATGCTAATGAAAAAAATGAGGAGGACACAAAAAAAATGGAAAAATATTCCATGTTCATGGATTGGAAGAATCAATATTGTTAAAATGTCCAGAAGACCCAAAGCAATCTGCAGATTCAATGTAATCCCTATAAATATACCAATGACATTCTTCACAGAAATAGAAAAAACAATACTAAAATTTATATGGAACCACATAAGACCCATAGTAGCCAAAACTATCCTAAGCAAAAAGAAAGAAACAGAGCAAATCACATTACCTTACTTCAGATTATACTACAGAGTTATAGTAACCAAAGCAGCATGATACTGGCATAAAGACAGACACATAGACCAATGGAACAGAAGAGAGAACCCAGAAACAAATCCACATACCTACAGTGAACTCACTTTTGACAAAGGTGCCAAGAACATACACTGGAGAAAAGACAGTCTCTTTAATAAATGGTGCTGGAAAAACTGGATGTCCATATTCAGAAGAAAACAAGCCCCATATATCTCGTCATATACAAATATCAAAACAAAATGGGTTAAAGACTTAAATTTAAGACTTCAAACTATAAAACTGCTATTAGAAAGCATTGAGAAAACTCTCCAGGGTCCTGTTCTGGGCAAAAATTTATTGAGTAGTACTCCACAAGTACAGGCAAGCAAGGCAAAAATTGACAAATAGGATCACATCAAGTAAAAAAGCTTGTGTACAGCAAAGGAAATAATCCACAAAGTGAAGAGACAACACACAGAATGGGAGAAAATATTGGCAAACTACCCATCTAACAAGGGATTAATAACCAGAATATATAAGGAGCTCAAACAACTCTATAAGAAAAAAAAAACTAATGATCCAATCATGAAATGAACAAAAATTTGAATAGACATTTCTCAAAAAGAGACATATAAATGGCAGTCACATGAAAAGGTGTTCAACATCACTGATCATCAGAGAGATGCAAATGAAAACTATAATGAGATATCATCTCACCACAAATAAAATAGCTTTTATCCAAAAGTCGGGCAATAATAAATGCTGGAAGGGAATCCTCATACACTGTTGGTGGGAATGTGAATTAGTACAATCACTCTGAAGAACAGTTTGGAGATTCCTCAGTAAACTAAAAACTGACCCGTCATGTGATCCAGCAATCCCACTGCTGGGTATATACCCAAAAGAAAGAAAATCAGTATATCAAAGAGGCATCTGCATTCCCATGTTTGCTGCGGCACTGTTCACCATAGCTAAGACTTGGAAGCAACCTAAGTGTCCGTCAACTGATAAATGGATAAAGAAAAATGGGGTACATATACACAATGGAGAACTATTCAGACATAAAAAAGGAATGAGGTCCTGTCATTTGCAACAATGTAGATGGAACTGGAGATCATTATGTTAAGTGAAATAAGCCAGGCACAGAAAGAGAAACATTGCATGTTCTCACTTATATGTGGGATCTAAAAATCAAAACAGTGAACTCATGCATTAAGAGAGTAAAAGGATGATTTCCAGAGGCTGGGAAGGGTAGTGGGGGACACTGGGAGAGGTGGGGGTGTTTAATGTGTATTAAAAAATCATTTAAAAGAATGAATAAGACCTACTATTTGCTAGCACAACAGGGTGACTTGACTGTAGCCAATAATTACTTAATTGTACATTTAAAAATAACTAAAAGAATGTAATTGAATTGTTTGTAACACAAAAGCTAAATGCTTGAGGTGATGGATACCCCATTCTCCATGATGTACTTATTTCACATTACATGCCTGTATCAAACCATCTTATGTAACCCATACATATATACACCTACTATATACCCACAAAAATTAAAAATTGAAAAAATTATAAAGTCTTTGAAAATAGAAACTGAACAAGAGTTTAGAGCTAAACATGTGATGCAAATATTAGAATATTTCATCTAAAATTAATAGTTTGAGTGGATAAAAGAATATATAAGCCAGGAAGGTTTATGTATAGTTACTAAGAACAATGGATTGAGCTTTAGGCTTGTTGAACTTGTAGAGCTATGTGACATTCCTCCTTTGTTGATGAGAATGCCAACAGAACAGATAAAATTGTTCTTCGTTTGATTTTTATTGCCATATCTTTGGATTATACACAGAAATCCAGACGGGTTTTATCCTTGAGAGTAAAAAATTAGGGAGTTTTGAGGCTTCTTTGGAGTTTCCAATTTTTTCAGAAATTGATTGAGGGGCTTTGTATGAACTGTGGTCTTGATTCAGTCAAGTTATATGAGCTATTGTTATTTCAATGCTGTAAAATTGTCCTGCTTAGGGCCTCAGGAACATGGACAGGATTTGTATTGTGATATAGTAGTAGCGACTAGTATAAAAATTCCAGCCATGATTCACATCTCCCACTTGTTAAACCAAGATATATAGAATTTTGAAAGATAATGTCGATGGTTTGCATCTATCAATTCCTAAGAATTTACAAATAATAATCACCACTTCTGCTGTTTTTCAACTATTGACAGCAGTTCCAAGAAATGTGACTACTTGTCTTTGTATTTAGAACTACTTATTAATCTCTGCATCCTTGTGGAAAATGAAGCAAGAAATTCTTTATCATCTTGGTACTGTGAGAACCTTGTAAAAGTGTTGTGGGAAAGGTTTTACTGTTGAAGAATGACTAACTGTTTGGCTGGCAGAGGGAGAGACCATTCTCCTCAGAGTGAACATAATGTGCAGTAGCAAGGAGGAAATGGAAGCGCGTGGTAGATTTTGAAACTCTTAGATAATAGAAGAAGGACAAGGAGAGAGTAGCGACTGGGCAATGTGAATATGAGTTTGTTGGAAAAGTCCTCATCTAGCAGTGAAGATGTGTGATCTCTATCTCCTGAGCAACACCATTTCACAAATGAGGACCCTGGAATAGTTAACAAGGTTCCTAAAGCCTCTATATTCAGTGTGTGGCCCTGGAACCAGAAGTATTGTAATCACCTGGGAGCTTGCTTGTCGTAAATACAGATACTTAGACCTTGCTTCAGACATACTGAAACAGAATCTGCATTTTAACAAAAGACCCAGAGGATTGCTTTTACGTTGTGTGTGTGTGTGTGTGTGTGTGTGTGTGTGTATGTGTGCATTTAAAAAGATATAGGTGTCACAATATGCATACTGTTTGGTCAATTTTAAAATTTAATACTGTATAATGGATAGCTCTTATGTCAACACAGATCTACGTTATTATTCATCATAAATAAACAGTAAGTTATTGTATCCATCGCTACTGATTGGTATTCATATTAATCCAATATTTTGCTATTGTAAGAAACATTCTGATTCAGAAACGCTGACGTAAAGACCTCTGAGCAGGACATCTTGGAGACACTGACTTTATTTCTCCTATATTTCTCCCTTTCTGTTATATCTTGCTGCCTTAATAGACCACGTGGGCACATCACTTTCACTGATCTTTTTTTTCTTTGTAAATTTAAATTTTAATTGAATTATAAGGCCAGTTTACAGTGCATCTGTGGGCAGGTTTCTTTAAAATGCATGGTACTTTAAACTTTGTCTTAAGAGAGGTCCAGGAAAATGCCCACTAAGCCTCTGTGATTTTAATACAGTGCCAGGCCATGGCAAAGTGAGGTGCCTCTGACGTTTGGGCTGCCACAGCGTGTTTTTCAGTTACTCTGGTGACACCTGTGACCTGAGGGTTATTTTATTCGCGTTAGCAACTCGCGCAGGTTGGGAGGCGCCAATGAGAGCAGGGCTTGAAACTAGCGCTTGGCGTCTGATGGTTGCCTAGCGACGGTCGTCGACGCTAATCCTTGGCCGGACGGATCCACGTCTGTTTTCTGGCTACCAAGAGGGCAGCCATGAACACCCAAAGGGGTTCCCTCACCATAAACGTACACAGAAGTTCCCTCGCCATGAGCATCCAAAGGGGTTCCCTCGTCCCCCGGGATATGGATAGCTCAGGGAGAGACATGCAGCTGCGGGTGATCCCGGCTGAGGTGAAGTTCCTGGACACGATGGCCGGGAGGGTGTACCGCCTCCCGATTACTGTGCATAATCTTTGCCGCTGGAACCAGAAAATCCGATTTAAGGAGCCCATCAAGCCACAGGTGACACACTAAGGGGTGCTGGGAGCGGGACCTTGTGAGAGTGCCTCCTCACATGGCGTCTCTCTTTGCCCCAGGGAGTAGTCATCTGGCTCCTGCCGGGATGGAGGCAGGATTGGGCTTCCCGGGAAACAGTGACAGGTTTCTGTGTGTGTGCTCTTTTTTTTTTCCTGGGAAACAGTGACAGGTTTCTGTGTGTGTGCTCTTTTTTTTTCCTCTTTGTTTTCTGTTTTGTTTAGGATTAGGAGATGGGGAGGGCAGGGTGGAGAAAAGCTGACCTAGAGCCTCCCCATTTCTTCAACCTGGGTTTAGAAACTTGTTAACAATCCCGAAATTTGTGCAACTTGGTTTTATGATTTTGCTGTTGCCTTAAGAATTATGAGAAAAAAATTCTCTATTAACTGCCCTTTGAATCATAAAGTGCCTGATAACTCCAGGAACTGTAGGATTAGTGGAAAGGTTCATTATTTCATATTTTAACAAACATTTGTTAAGCACCTACTGTATAACAGGTAATAGACATGAGGAATACAGAATGGACACAGCCCTGCCCTCATAGAACTTAGAAACTAATGAGGGGGTTTTAGTACAGATCTAACCATCAAGAAAGTTAATGTTCTGAGAGGGTGTTTCTGTCTTCTAATTTAAAGTGGGCAGAATTTTCTCCGTATCTCACTGTGTTATTTTACATCATGTGTGTGAATGGATGGTTATTAGTTCAGTATGATCACATTTTCTCAGGCAAATTTTTGATATAAGAAATGTGATAAGAATTTTTGAAATGTAAGCAATAAATAACTGAAAAGTTCAAGAGATATTCCTAATAAAAAGTAGTGTTGAATACAGCTGGACTGTATGTGCAGAAAACAAAAAGATGTCCGTAATTTTAGATTATATATACATGTATTTCTTTGTATATATGTAGAAAAACCTATGTTAATGATTAGAAGAGCAATGAGAAAAAGGACTTCCATGTTCTAATTTTTGCTCTGTTAAAAAAATCGATGTATTATTTACTTACATTAAAGTGCACAGATCTCAAAAGTAAAGTTTGATGAATTTACAAAAAAAATACATGTGTGTGTGTAGATAGATAGCTAGATAGATAATCTCCATTAGCTACCACCTGGATCAAATAATAGAATATGTTCACCATCCCAGAAGATCCCCAGTGCTTCTTCCTTATAGTACCTGGAGTAATCACCCTGTGGAACTGACCACTATTCTGATTTCTAACACTGTAGATTAGTTTGGCCTGTCCTTGGCTTTCATATAAATGGAATCAGGTTTTAATGATTTTCATATTTAAATATTTTTATTAAAAAGTATATCTCAAGAGACTGTTAACTCCTCTTTAGATCAAAAAGTACTTGCTTACTCCAGGTACTGTAAAATTAGGGAAAGGCTGTGTTATTTCACTACCTTAGCACATATTTACTGAACAATTAAATGTGTATCTGAAAATACTTTCTTTTGAAACAAGCTGGTGTTAATATTTGGATGTGGACAACCACTATTTTATGGATGTTCAGGGGACACTCGTATGGATGGTTTCTGTGCAGTAACAAGAAAAATATTATAATTGGTTTTATTTCAGTTTATATCTAGGATATAACGGAAAACAATTCATTCCACAAGTCTTGACATTGACAAGAGAACATCCAGATATGCTTAGTAGTTAGAAGCCAATATCAGTGTGAATTTTCCTTTGTTGCAAGACTATGAAATGCACTCCTGATCCTTCATAAAGGGAATTAGATAAATAGTGAAAAGTGCATCTTGTGGGGGTGGGGGATAAGAAAAAGTAAAAACAAGGTGCTGTGGAAAGGTCATTGTCATCATCACTATTATAATTACTCAGAAAATGATTCCTCTAACATACAGCAGTGCTTGTTTTTCACCCAGACTCAAGAACCTGCATTGACCCTATGTATTGAATACCCACTATGTGTCATAGATTGCTGGTAGAAAAATAAGAAGACACATACTTTATCTTCAAAGACAATAGAATTGATGGTACTATTACTGATTTTCAATAACATCCTTCAATCTCACCAACACTATCCATCTAAGAGTGTTTTTATGGCTTGTGTGGCCTCTGGTCTGGTCAGACCAGCCTTACTCATACCTGCCCCCTCTCCCTTATGACTCAAGACTTCTTTTTCTTCTCACCCACATTTTCATACCCTGTCATCTGCAAGAATCATCCCTTTCCAAATCCCATCCATCTTTTAAGGTCAATGTGAGTTCTCATTTTCTCTAAGAAGTGTCTTATTATTTTATCTCCAAATTATTTCTGTCTTACTGGATACCATTTTCATTTACAGACATTCCTTATAGTTTGAATTTGTGTCCCTGTGCCTCTTGTTAAATGTTAGTACTGCTTCAATTTTCAGCTCATAAACTGCTAAGAGTAGGGATGGTGCCTTGCACACATTTGCATCTCACTGAGAGTGCTCAGCAATGTACACTTTGACCAAAAGCACATGGTTCTGAAGTACTGGTTTTCCTTCTTGAAACTATAGCTTACTTACAAGAAGATAGTCAAACCTGATATGTGGACTTCCAATACTCAAAGGCTTATGTGGAAAATATTGTATCCCTTGTTTTCCTTCTGTTCTATAAATTGCAGGAGGGTTGAGAGTTTGAATGTGGTAGTTAGGAGGTATCAGCATTGTTTGCTGAAAGCATGAAGCTCCCACATCAGTGTTACTTCCAAATCACTCCACTTCTCTATATCCTTAATTGCTGCAAAGCACTATTTAGACTCAGCCTCACATTAGAATCCCTGAATCATCATTTTCAACATAACCTCCATTGTTTCTGATTGAGGACTCTTGCCCAGGGAGGCTGGCTTATTATCTGCTTTCTGAGAGATTATTTTGCTTATTCTTGTTTCTGCTTGTGTCTGACATATTTTTACACCTATAATGAGCACCTTCCTCACTTCTTCTCCACCTTTAATATCCATTCGCTAAGAGTAGGCCAGGTACACTCCTTTCTAGCCCACAATAATCATGTCCTCTCATGGATTTTCATGACACTTATGTCTGTATCACTCATATGGTGCTTAACTAGTCCCTGGCTTATATTTAATTTTCAAGAGGTTTGTAGTCTGCTTCCTTAAAGAGATTATATATTCAGGAGAGGGACTCTTTCTAGTTGAAGGGGAGGAAGTGCTTATGATTTAGAGTCAGATAGATATGTTTTTGAGTCTTCACTTCCTGAGTGACTTCAGACATTAATTATACTTTACATGTCCCAGTTCCCTCATCTATATACTGAGAACCTTAATATCAGCCTCACAGGACTGTAGAAGTGTATTTACATAAGATAATACATGTAAAATGCTTGACACATTATAAATGCATAATAGATATTATTTCTCTTTTTTCTCCCTTTATTTTTTTCCTGGCATCTAGCAAACGTCTTACTAGAACAAAAGTGTTTTTATCCTCTTTGTTATATTCTTCTTTTATATTTCCTCCAAGTTATGAAGCTCAAATTCCCATGGATAAAGCATATAAAATACACATATGAGGGCCGGGCACGATGGCTCATGCCTGTGATTCCCAGCACTTTGGGAGGCCGAGGCGGGCAGATCACACGGTCAAGAGATTGAGACCATCCTGGCCAACATGGTGAAACCCCGTTTCTATTAAAAATACGGAAATTAGCTGGGCATGGTGGTGCACACCTGTAGTCCCAGCTACTCAGGAGGCTGAGGCAGGAGAATTGCTTGAACCTGGGAGGTGGAGGTTGCAGTGAGCTGAGATTGCGCCACTGCACTCCAGCCTGGTGACAGAGCGAGACTCCGTCTCAAAAAAAAAAAAGTATATACATACACACACGTACGTGCATGTGGGTATATATTATGTATGTATATGATTGAGCAACATTTTTATTAGGTTGTTCTTCCTTTTTTCTGTATTCAGATTTTAAGCTTCTTAGAATAGAAGCCACATTAGTTCTATAAGTATCTCATATTTTTAAAGTAGCCCATCGGCATTTATATGTTTCTTAGCTACCTGCATTGTCAGATTCAAGTTGTGTACTCTTGAAAGCATATCTTAAATATCTAGAATCAGATAGGTATAAACATGAGCATTAAGTCTTTGCCTTTAGGTACATAAGACAAATATCACATGCTCTCACTTATATGTGAAATATAAAAATTCAGACTTGTAGAAGTAGAGAGTAGAATGGTGGTTACCAAAGGCTGAGGGTTGGGGTGGGCAGAGAAAGGAAAAATGTTGGTCAAAGGGTACAAAGTTTCAGTTAAACAGGAAGAATGAGTTCCGGTGATCTATTGTACAGCAAGGTGACTATATGGTTAACAATAAAGTATTGTATGGCTGGGTGCGGTGGCTCACACCTGTAATCCCAGCACTTTGGGAGGCAGGGCTGGTGGATCGTGAGGTCAGGAGATGGAGACCATCCTGGCTAACACAGTGAAATCCCGTCTCTACTAAAAAAATACAAAAAATTAGCTGGGTGTGGTGGCAGGCGCCTGTAGTCCCAGCTACTCGGGAGTCTGAGGCAGGAGAATGGCATGAACCCAGGAGGCGGAGCTTGCAGTGAGCAGAGATCACGCCACTGCACTCCAGCCTGGGCAACAGAGTGAGACTCCATGTCAAAAAAAAAATAATGTATTGTATATCTCAAAATTGCTAAAAGAATGGATTTTAAATGTTCCCAGTACAAATAAATAAGGATGTGATGGATATGTTAATTAGCCTGATTTGCTCATTCCACAATGTATACCTGTATTAGTACATCATATTGTACTCAACGAATATATACAATTATTTGTCAATTAAAAATAAACTTAAAATTAGAAAGTCTTTGGCATTAGGGCAGGAATAGAGCCTGTATTTTGATAATAATATAACACTCCTAACTATAGTTGCTCACTTTATTTATTTATTTATTTATTGAGACCAAGTCTTGCTCTGTCACCCAGGCCGGAGTGCAATGGCACGATCTTGGCTCACTGCAGTCTCCACTTTCTGGGTTCAAACAATTCCCCTGCCTCAGCCTCCTCAGTAGCTGGGACTACAGCTGTGCACCACCACGCCCGACCAATTTTTTGTATTTTAGTAGAGAAGGGGTTTCACCATGTTGGCCAGGATGGTCTTGAACTCCTGACTTCATGATCCGCTGGCCTCCACCTCCCAAAGTGCTGGGATTACAGGCGTGAGCCATTGTGCCCGGCCATGGTATTTTTTTTTTATATGGAGTTAAGATGTATAATTTGATTCTCTTTCTCCCACTGAAGTTCAAACTGATGTTGACCAGTCTGGATAAAGAACTTGCTTCTGGCCTTCAGATGACAGCTATGGTGGAATATCATCCTGATAAAGACGAAGACACTTTTGACCGACTACTTATTTCAATAGAAAATAAAACAACAGAAATTCCTCTAATTGGGTATGTAATCTTCATAGTTCATGCTGACATTTTGAATACTCTTTAAATAAAAATGAGGGTCAAAGTAATATTCTGTATTTTTTCTGACATAGTTTCCTTACAGTTGAACTTAAAGGACACATTTTTAGAAAATTGTAGTGTTTGTAAGAAATGAAACCTCATTCTCTGTTATTTTTATTAAAAAAAATTCAACAATTGAATGTATTAATAATTGAATTTTTGCAAACTTGTATTCAGATTTTAATTTAATTTTAAAGTATTGTCAGGTTCACTTCACTAGATTTTAAATTAGGCAAATGTTTGGTGTCAAAAGAATCAAAATGCTGTTCTTTTGAGACTGGTTGAAAAATATGGATGGATGTAAGTATAAAAAAGAGCTACGTGACTGACTTGGTTGTTACAAATTATTTATTTAACCAGGATGAATGATGATTCATTTGTTGTTTTTTAATATTAAAAAGTATATTTCTGTTCATCATAAATTTATCTATCAAAGTTAGTGTTAAAATTTAAAGTGTTTATTTATATATATACATGTATGATCCTCCTTTTCCCCAGCAGAATGTGGTTTCCATAGGTGTTTTCTTTTGCCTCTATTTGCCCACCACCTACAGAATTAATTTGGAATATTTTCTGCGGATTACATGGTATTAGATATATACCTTTTAAAAAATTCCCTTTTATTCAGGCTGGGTGCGGTGGCTCATGCCTGTAATCTTAGCACGTAGCACTTTGGGAGGCCAAGGCAGGTGGATCACTTGAGCTCAGGAGTTGGAGACCAGCCTGGGCAACATGGTGAAACCCCACCTCTACAAAAAATACAAAAACAAAAAAACAAAAAACAAAAAAACCAAAAACCTGGGGGTGGTGGCGCATGCCTGTAGTCCCAGCTACTTTTAGGGCTGAGGCAAGAGGATTACTTGAACCCAAGAGGTAGAGGCTACAGCGAGCCAAGATCATGCCACTGCACTCCAGCCTGGGTGACAAAGTGAGACCCTGTCTCAAAAAAAAAAAAAAAAAATTCCCTTTCTTTTTCATTTCTATAAACTAAATTTAGATCCTCAATTATTTTGTTTCTTCGTGTTGTTGAGAAGTTCTGATTTAGCACATCATCCCATTTTTGCATAGGAATCAAACAGTAGACACATGGTAGGAAAAAAACAAGCTATTAACCCAGTATAAATATTTAATTTGTGTTTTGCAACTTAAGTAGAACCATTTTGGATGCGTTCTGCACTTTGACATATCTATGACTGGCACTCAGATTTGCTTGTTTGTGGTATGTATGGAGAGACAGGTTGAAGATGCTTCTGTCCTTGAAACCAGAGATTTTTTTCTTGTTTCCAGAGTATATGCCCTCTCTCATCAGAAGTCTATTTCTCACCATGGTTGCAATATAAGGAGAGCACTGCCCCTCTTTTGGTGTGATGGACAGGGTTGAAGAAAGGGGGGTGTGTGTGTGTGTGTGTGTGTGCGCATGTGTGTTATTAATTTCTACACTTTTTTTATCACCTGTGTAGGTTCTTGTATCCACCACCACAGTCAAGATAGTAAACAGTTCCAATACCACAAGAAAATCCCTCCTGTTGCTTTATTACAACTGTATCTACTTCCCTTCTGCCTCATACCCACGAACCCTAAACTGTGGATACTGCTAATCTGTCTTCTATGTCTAAAATTTTTGTCATCTCAAATATATTACATAAATTGAATCACACACTATGTAGCCTTCTGTTTTTTTCTTGCAGCAAAATTTCTTGCAGCAAAATCTTGCAGGAGATTCAGCCAAGTTGTTGAATGTATCAATATTTTGTTCCTTTTTATTGCTGAGTAGTATTCTATTTTATATATATATATATCTCAATTTGTTTAACAATTGACCTGTTGAAGAACAGAGGGACAGATTCCAGTTTTTAGCCATCACAAATAAGCTGCTTTAATATTCTTGTACAAAAATTTTGTGTGAGCATAAATTTTTATTTTTTCTGGGATAAATGCTCATGAGTGTAATTGTAGGGTCATATGGTAACTACGCATTTTGTTTAATAGAAAATCCCAAATTGCTTTTCAGAGCACCTGTACCATTTTACATTTCAAAGAGTGATACATGAGTAATCTACTTTTACGATATGTTTGCCAGTATTTTTTGCTTTCATCACTATTTAAAAATTTTAGCTATTCTGATAGATATTTAATGGAATCTCTCATAGTTTTAATTTGCATTTCCCCGATGGCTAATGATGTTGACAACATATTTTCAGGTGTTTCTTTGCCATCTGAGTACCCTCTCTAGTAAAATCTCTGTTAATGTGTTTTTCTCATTTTCTGATTACATTGCTCTTTATTATTGAGTTTTGCAATTTCTTTGTATATTCTGGATACAAGTCTTTTGATGGTTATGTGGCTTGCAAATATGTTCTCACAGTTTGAGGTTTGACTTTTCATCCTTTTAACAGGGTATTTTGTAGAACAAAAGGGTTTTTTTTTTTTTAAATGTTCAGTGATGTCCAATTTATCAATTTTCCTTTAATTAGTACTGCTTTTAGTGTTAAGTCTAAGAACTCTTTGCCTAATCCTTGATGATAATGGTTGAAGATTTTCTTCTATTTTTAACTTTTAAAGTTTTACATTTAAGTCCGTGATATACATTGAGTTAATTTTTGTATAAAGTGTGATTTACATTGAGGTTCTAATTATTGCCTATAGATGTTCAATTGCTCTGACCAAATTTGTTGAAAAAGCTATTTTCCTCCATTGAATTGTGTACCCTTGAAAAAAATCACTTCAACCTAATCTGCATTGGTCTATTTCTGTGTTCTGCATTTTTTTCCATTCATCTGTGTTTCCATACGTTTGCCAACATCATGCTACCCTAATTACCTTTGCTATATAGTAATTCTTAATATCATGTAGAGTAATTCCTCCCATGTTATTCTTCTTTGTCACCATTAGTTTAGTTATCAAAATATCTCTACCTTTCCATATAAGTTTTAGAATAATCTTTCTGAGCCTGCAAAAAAAAAATTTGCTGGGCTTTTGAGAATAACTGAGCTTAGCTTATAGATCAATTTGAGGGAAATTGTCATCTTTACTATGGTAAGTCTCCCCAAATATGAATGTGCTATGTCTTTCCATTTATTTGGGTCTTCTTTGATTTCTTTTATCACTATTTTGTAATTTTCAGCACAGAGATTCTCTACATGTGTTGTTAAGTGTATTAACTATTTCATTTTCTTTGGAGTGATTGCAGATAATGTGTTTTTAATTTTGGTTACTGCATATTCCTTGTTGCTGTATACAGAGAAGTGACTGATTTTTGTTTGTTGACATTGTATCCTCTGACCTTGCTGAACTCCCCTTTTAGGAGGTTTTTGTATGTGTTTTAGATTCCTTGCCATCTTATATGTAGATAATCGTGTCATCTGTAGACTGGGATAGTTCGTTTGTGTGTTTTTTCCCATTTAAAAGTATATGCTTTTTACCTTTTTTTCTTTCTTTATTTCCATGGCTAGAACTTTCAGTATTATGTTGTGTAAGAGTGGTGAAGCTGGGCTTGGTGGCTCATGCTTGTAATCCCAGCACTTCAGGAGGCTGAGGCAGGTGGATCACTTGAGGCCAGGAGTTCAAGACCAGCCTGGCCAACATGGAGAAACCTCGTCTCTACTAGAAATACAAAAATTAGCTGGGTGTAGTGGTGCACACTTGTAATCTCCGCTACTTGGAAGGCTGAGAGGCACGAGAATCACCTGAGCCTGGGAGGTGGAGGTTGCAGTAAGCTGAAATCATGCCAATGCACTTCAGCCTGGGTGACAGAGTGAGACTCTGTCTCGAAAAAACAAAACAAAACAAACAAACAAAAAAACAGTGAGACATCCTTTCCTCGATTTTAGCTGTCAGTATTTTTAGATGGCCTTTATCAAGTTGAAGTAATTCCCAACTATTCTAAATTGCTAAGAGTTTTTATTATAAAGGAGTGTTAAATTTTGTCAGATGCATTTTCTGTGTCAGTTTACATGATCATATTTTTTTCCGTAACTTAGTGATATGATGGATTACATTGGTTAATTTCTTAATGTTGAATCAGTCTTGCCCTTGTATACATGAAATAAATCCATTTTAGTCATCATGTATCATTCTTTTTATATATCCTGGAATTTGATTTGCTCATGTTTTATTAGGGATTATTGTGTCCCAGTTTGTTAGTGATATTGGTTTATAGTTTGTTTGATTGATTGATTGATTTGTTTGCTTTTTTTAATTGTCATTGTATGGTTTAGCTATCAGCATAGTGCCAGCTTCATAAAATGAATTTGGAAATGCTTCCTCTTCTATATTCTAGAATAGCTTATTTAATATTGATAGCAATTATTTAAATGGTAGAATTCTCTAGTGGAACTGTCTGGCCTGGAGATTTTTCTTTCAGAATGTTTTAAATTATGAATGTAGTTTTTTGATGCTTATAGAGCTATTCATACTGCCTATATTATTATGTTGGTTGAGTTACTGTAGTTTCTGATTTCCATGGAATTCTTCCAATTCTAAGTTGTCAAATTTATGATTTTAGAGCTGTTAGAAATTTTTTTCTGATTATTTTTAAATAAATAATAAGCTGCTGCATCTGTAGTGATATCCTTTCTTTCATTTCTGATGTTGAACATGTGTGTATTTTGTCCTTTTTAAAAGTATTGCTAGTGGTTTATCAACTTTATTGATTTTTTTCCAAAGAATCAGCTTTCTATCATTGACTTTCCTTTCATTTTATTTTAAATTCTGTTGATTGCTGCTCTCTATTATTTCTTTTCTTCTGCTTGACTTGAATTAATATTGCTCTTGTTCTAGTTTTTGATATTGGAAATGAGATAATAAGTTTGAGAAAATTTCTCATTTCTAATGTAAGCACGTAATGTTATAAATGACCCTCAGCACTGCTTTAGCTGTGTCCTACAAATTTTTATATGTTATGTTTTTATTTTGACTCAGTTCTATGTATTTAATCTTTTTTAAAGTTTCTCTTTGACTCCTGGATTATTTAGAAGTATGTTAATTTCCACAGGTTTATTAGGGACATATTTATGATTGTTATTCCTTTCTGGTAGATTGATCCTTTTATTATATATACTATCCCTCTTTGTGCATGGTGATTTTCTTGCACTGAAGCCTCTGTTAGATATTAATATAGCTTTTTGCACTTTTTTTTCTAAGTAAAATTTGAATACTATGTTTTTTCCTATTCATTTACTTTCACCCTACTATGGCCTTGAATTTAAACTGAGTTTTTTCTAAGCAGCAGCATATAGTTGGGCAATGGTTCCCTTCCCCATATTTTCGACCTCTGTCTTTTGATTGTTGTATCTAGGCTATCTATATTTAAGTTAATTTGTATATGCTATAACTTGTGTGCTTGTTTATTATTTACTCATTGTTCTCTTTGTTTCTTATACTTCTGTTTCTCATTTTTTGCATTCCTGTAGGTTAATTGAAGGTTATTTTAGGATTGCATCTTGATTTATTTTTACTGTTTTGTGTGCATCTCTTTGCATAATTATTATAGTGGCTTTTCTGGATACTTCAATATACATACGTGATATAATATTCTAGTGGCATAAACATTTTGTCACTTAAAGTGACGTGTAGAAGCTTCATTTCCATTCGAGTCTTTTTTTCTTTCCCTACTTTTAAATATTACTGTCTTGAGTATCTAAGGGTGTTATGATTCTTGTTTTCATCATCACATATAATTTATAAAACTTATGAGGAAAAATATAGCTGATTGTATGTAGCTAGTGTTTTGCTATTTCCATTGCTCCTCCCCCTCTCTCCCTCCCTCCCTCCTTTCCTTCCTTCTTGGCTTCCTCCCTCACCCCTTCCCTCCTCCCTCCCTCCTGTCCTTTCTTCCTTCCTTGCTTCCCTCCTTTCTCTTTTTTGAGGCAGGATCTTCCTCTGTTGCCCAGGTTGGAGTTCAGTGGTGTCAGCATGGCTCACAGCAACCTCAGCCTTCTGGGTTCTAATGATCCTCCCACCTCAGCCCCCCAAGTTGCTTGGACTACAAACATGCACCACCAAGCCTGGCTAATTTTTTTTTCTTTTCTTTTGTTTCTTTCCTTTTCTTTCTTTCTTTTTTTTTTTTTTTTGAGATGGAGTCTCCCTCTGTCGCCCAGGCTGGAGTGCAATGGTGCAATTTCAGCTCACTGAAACCTCCACCTCCCAGGTTCAAGTGATTCTCCTGCCTCAGCCTCCTGAGTAGCTGGGATTACAAGCACCCGCCACCACGCACTTTAAATTTTTTGTAGAGGTGGGGTTTCACTATGTTGTGCAGGCTGGTCTGAAACTTTTGGGCTCAAGCAATCCTCCCACCTTGGCCTCCCAAAATGCTGGGATTCCAGGTGTGAGCCACCATGCTCAGCCTGCTCCATTTTTTTCTTTCTGATACTCCAAGATTCTCTTTTATTATTTCCTGACTTTCTGAAGAACTTTATTATATTTATTTATTTATTTTTTTGAGACGCAGTCTCACTCTCTCATCAGGCTGGAGTGCAGTGGCGCGATCTCGGCTCACTGAAACCTCCGCCTCCTGGGTTCAATTGATTCTCCTGCCCCAGCCTCCTGAGTAGTTGGGATTACAGGCACATGCCACCATGCCCAGCTAATTTTTGTATTTTTAGTAGAGATGAGGTTTCACCAGGTTGGCCAGGATGGTCTCGGTCTCTTGACCTTGTGATCTGCCCACTTTGGCCTCCCAAAGTGCTGGCATTACAGTTGTGAGCTGCCACGCCTGGCCATATTTAATTTTTATGGGTACATAGTATGTGTATATATTTAAGGTTTACATGAGATATTTTGATACAGGCATGCAATGACTAATAATCACATCAAGATAAATGAGGTATCCATCACCTCAAGCATTTATCCCTGTGTTACAAATAATTCAGTTACAGTCTTTTAGTTATTTTAAAATGTACAATTAAATTATTTTTTACTATGATCACCTTGTGATAGTAAATACTAGGTCTTATTATTTATTCTTTCTAACTATATTTTGGCACGCATTAACCCTGCCCCTTCTTCCCCACCCCCAATTACCCTTCCTAGCCTCTGGTAACCATCCATCTACTCTCTATCTTCATGAGTTCAATTGCTTTAATTTTTAGATCACACAAATAAGTGAGAAATAGAATGCTTGTCTTTCTATGCCTGGCTTATTTCACTTAACATAATGACCTCCAGTTACATCTGTGTTGTTGTAAATGGATCTCATTTTTTGTGGCTAAATAGTACTTCATTGTGTATATGTAGCACATTTTCTTTATCAGTTCATCTGTTGATGGACACTTGGGTTGCTTCCAATTCTTGGCTACTGTGAATAATGCTACAATAAACATGAGAGTGCAGATATCCCTTCAGTACACTGATTTATTTTCTTTGGGTATATAATGAGCAGTGGAATTGCTGGATTTTAATGGTGGCTCTATTTATAGTTTTTTGAGGATCCTCCAAACTGTTCTCCTTTGCTTTGTGGTTGTACTAATTTACATTCCTACCAACAGTGTATGAGGGTTACCTTTTCTCCACATCCTTGCTAGCATTTGTTACTTCCTAACCTTTGGATAAAAGCCATTTTAATTGGGGTGAGATGATATCTCATTGTAGTTTTGATTTGCATTTCCCTGATGATCAGTGAAGTTGAGCACTTTTTCATGTGACTGTTTGCCATTTGTATGTCTTCTTTCGAGAAATGTCTATTCAAATTTTTTGCCCATTTTTAAATTTAACTATTGATTTTTTACTAGAGAGTTGTTTAAGGTCCTTATATATTCTGGTTATTAATACTTTGTCAGATATGTAGTTTGCAAATATTTTTCCCATACTGTGGGTTGTCTCTTCACTTCGTTGATTGTTTTCTTTGCTGTGCACAAGCTTTTTTACTTGATGTGATCCTGTTTGCCAATTTTTGCTTTGGTTGCCTGTGCTTGTGGGGTGCTACTCAAGAAATCTTTGCTCAGTCTAATGTTCTGGAGAGTTTTCTGGGTGGGTCCAGGGGTACCATCCAGGAACAAGGGACTGGGGTAAAGTACCTTAGAAGTCTACCTATTGTACTGTGGCTGAGCTGGGACTCAAACCACCAGGCACTGTTCTTCCCAGTCTTTCCTTCCCTTTCCAGAGGCAGAGGCGCCTCACCCTATGGTTGCCACCACCACTGGCCCACAGGGAGTACTGCCAAGCTTACTACTGATGTTCTCTTAAGGCCCAAGGTCTCTTTAGTCAGCTTGTGGTGAATGTTGTTTGGCCTGGGACTCATCCTTCAGGGCAGTGAACTCCCTTATGGCCCAGGGCAGGTCCAGAAATGCCATCCAAGAGTTAAGGCCTGGAATCAGGGTCCCTAAAGGCCTGCTTGGTGTTCTATACCTCTGTGGCCAAGCTGATACCTAAGGTACTAGATACAACCCTTTTACTTTTCCCTCCACTTATGTCAGGTGGAAGGAGTCTTGCCCTGTAGCCACCACAGGTGGGAATGTGGCTGAATCTCACCTGAAGCCAGCAACTTTCCAAATGTCACCCAAGGCCCATGGCACACTACTTAGGTATCACTGCAGGTTACTTAGGGCCCAAGGGCTCTTTAGTCAGCAGGTGATGAATCTTGCCAGGACTGGATCCTTCCCTTCAAGGCGATAGGTTTCCTTCTGGCCCAGGGTGTGTCTAGAAATGTTATATGTGAGCTAGGGCCTGGAAAGGTGGCCTCACACCTCTGACTGGTGCTCTATCCTACTGTGGCTAAGCTGGTATACAAGATTCAAGACAAAGTCCTGTTTATTCTTGCCTCTTCTCTCCTCGGGGTCTCTTTTGGAGCCATGAGCTGTGCAGCCTGGGGTTGGGGAAAGGGTTGGCACAAGCACTCCCCTAGCCACACCAGCTGGTGTCTTAGTAGGTTGTGTGTCTCCCCACGTCCACTGACTTTGACCCCAGTTTAACACTAGAACTCATCTAGAAGTTGCAGTCCTTGTGGCCTAGACTGCCTTTCAAGTTCATCTATGGTCCTAGAGCATGTTAGCTCATGGTGGCAAGGCTTGCTAGAACTCAAATCGTGACCACCGGGATAGGTGATTCCTCTCTGGCTAGTGCTGGTTTAAATGTTCCCCCCATGGGCAGGCATCAGCTTAGTTCCCCTGTTTTACTTTCTGCTGTGACAAGGCAGCACTGAGTTCAATGCAGTGTCTCACGATTGCTGTGCTCTTCCTCCCTCAAATAACGGATTCTCTCTCCATGCCATGCTGCCACTGCTGGGGGTTGGGGAGAGTTGACAAAGGTGATTCAAAACTGTGTTTCCTACACTCTTGAATGCCTCTTTCAGTGATATGAAGTTAAAACCAGGTACTGTGAGTGCTCACCTGATTTTTGGTTCTTACGAAGTTGCTTTTTTTTATATATAGATAGTTGTTAAATTGGTGTCCTTGTAGGAGGGATGATAGGTGGAGCCTTCTATTCAGCCTTCTTCCTCTGCCCACTTGAAGAATTTTTTTAGATGATCTTTAAGGGTGTGTTTGCTAGTGACAAGCTCTTTTAGTTTTTCTTTGTCTAATGTCTGTATTTCCCCTTCGTTATCAAACATAGTTTTAACAGATACCGAGTTTTCAGTTGACAGTTTTCTTTTTCTTTCAGTACTTGAAAAATATTGTGACACTTCCTTCCGGACTCCATGGAGTCAGGTGTGATGCGTGCATTCATTTAATTTGGTGTTTCTCTATATGGAAGACATTCTTTCTCTCTGGCTGATTTCATGATTTTTGTTTTTATCTTTTGTTTTCAAAAGTTTAATTATGATATGCCTTTACATGATTTTCTTTGAGTTTATCAGGTTTGGGTTCACTCAGCTTTTTTGAATTTGTATGTCAGTGTCTGTTGCCAAGTTTTGGAAGTTTTAGCCATTATTTGCATTTAACTATTATTTCAGCCCCATTCTCTTTCTTCTCTTCTTCTGAGACTTTAATGATGCAAATATTGGATCATTTGTTATTGTCCCACAGGCCCTGAGACTTTGCTCTTTTTTTTTCTCTTTCTCTCTCAGTCTCTGTCAAGTCTGGGTGAATTCTATTAATCGAGCTTCCATTTCACTCATTTTATCTTCTGTTATCTCCATCCTGGTATTGTGTTTATCACTATGTTTTTATTTTGGTTATTGTATTATTCAATTCTGTAATTTCCATTTGATTCTTTTCTATAACTTGTATTTATTTGCTGAGATTTTCTATTTATTCATTAGTTTCAAAAAACCTTGAAATTGCTTGTTGCAGCGTTTTTTTTTTTTTTGTCAGTTGCTTTAAAATCCTTGCCAGATAATTTCAACCTGAGGTTCATCTTGGTTGACATCTGTCGATTGTCTGCTCTCATCAAAATCGTTATTCTTTTGGTTGCTGGTATGACAGGTGATTTTTGATTGAATGCTAAATTTTTTTTTCTGTTATGTTAGGAGACTCTGGGTCTTATTTAAATCTGTTATTTTAACAGGCACACACCCCATTTATGTTCAGCATGTTTTTCTTAGCCTATTTTGTATGCTGTGGTTGTGATGACAATTTAGTTTTCAGTATGTTTGTGATATCAGTATGTTATCACTACTGCTCCCACTGTCTTCTGCTGGTGCTTCCTGAAGGAGTGGAGGCATTTTTTTTTTTCCCAGGCCTGGCTGCCACATGTCTCTTGATAGAGGAGAAATGTGGTAAGAACGCTATACAAGTACCCCCCTGGCTGCCCAGGTCTTCTGAGCAGGTAGAGAAATCTGACTTATGGGGCAAAGAAGTTTGTTGTACTGGGCCAGTTGCTGTATCTAGATCTCTTGCAGGTCCCACTCACCTTTCCAGTGTCCCTGAGTGAAAAAGGAGAGGTTTGAGCCAGCAGTGACAAAGAGGCTTTTCAGATATAGCTGCTTGCAATTGCTGTTTTTTTTTTTTTCTTTTTTTTTTTCCTGGTTTCCTCAAACTACCTTGGTGTCTTTGGACAGAAAACTCCTTTTCTCAGGAGGTGAACTCCTGAGAAAGAGAGCTCTTCTGCAGGATCTCAGGCCTGGAGTAGAAGGAGAGTGCTTCCCCTTGTCACTTACGATTGGTATACCTCTTAATTGATCCCCAGGCTGGCATTGTCTGGCTCACCTGGTGTGTTCAAGGGGGCTCCTGTTTGATCCAGAAAAAGAATGATTCTAACTAGGTCAGCAGGCAAGGAATACTGGGTCTGCGTGGCCTTTCTCTGTTGGTTGGGGAATTGTAAGACACCCTGCTGCTATTGTTCCTCCAGTCCCAGAGTTCTAAATGAGCCAGCGCTCCTTTTCACCACCTTTCATCATTCTCTTTTGCTTGCCTCGTGTACCATTTTCAGGGTTTATAGTTGTGTTTAGTAGAAGGAACAGGAAAAAATAGGTTTATGCTATTTTTTCTGGACCAGAAGTTTGTATTTGTTTGTTTCTCTCCATTAGATTGTAAAATTCTTGAGGTCCAGGGGAGTTTTATTTTTTTCTATAATCTAAATTGTATATACTCAGTGAATGTTTTGTGAATAAAGTTAGTCCAACTGGATCTGAACTACTCCATAATGGCATGACTGGAATGTGATTAAAAAAACTGTGTTGAAGTGAGCACATTTATTTTTACTTCAGAGTTTCTGTATATGGATCAGACATGCAATGATCCTTCTATTTGTTGTGAAGTGAACCCTGAAAAAAGAAGAAAGAAAACAGAAATTACATGTTTGATTTCTACATTTTCGTACATCAACCTGGACTTCCAAAGTGCTCTAGTTGGTAGATGATATAATTAGTGATTTTCAGAGCTGTTTTTATGTGTCTCCCAAAACTATGACCTTCTTTTATATTTAAAAATATCTACGATTTTCATCATTAGTTTGAACATTCGTAAAGAGGTAATGGCTTATATATAGTAAGTGTTACTATTTAAAAATAAAATACTTACATGCCTTTTTAAAATGTATCCGGTAGAATGAAAATATCAATAATATGTTAACAGGTGAAAAAATTACCTCTTTTCTTTTCCTCTTAAATTTGTAGCTCCATTCCATTTTTCACCACAGCATCACATCCTAATGTATTACATTTTTGTGCTTAGAAGTTTTTTTTCATGATCACCAGGAATAAAGTGCATAGGTAATTTGTCTATAGTTTATGTCTATGTATGTATATGTACATATGAACCTATGTGTGTGCATCAAATAAACAGATATGTGTTTAAATATACTTGCTGTAGTCATAAATCCATGCATATTTTAAACAATTCTTATAAATGATATTATTAATGCAAACTGATTTAAACTCCATATATCAAACTAAGTTTGATGAGTTTTTTTTTTAACAGAAAAGCAAAGTATTACTGGAAATATTTATAATCAGATGAATGGAGCATTTTAAACTTTTATTTAGTTAGCATGTTTATGGATGATAGTTGCTTATTGCTTATGTGAATCCCACGTGCATTTTATCCGTATTTAAAATTTTTTGATATGGATGCTGAGAGAAGTTGTCTCCATAATGAGTAGATTGGAATGAAAGGATTTTATTGTAGTAATGTCTCTCAATTTTTTCAACTCTGTAAAGTTATAGGGTAAAATTACAGCAGTTGTTTATCAAGTATTATTATTATTATTATTATTTTATTATTATACTTTAAGTTTTAGGGTACATGTGCACAATGTGCAGGTTAATTACCTATGTATACATGTGCCATGCTGGTGTGCTGCACCCATTATCTCGTCATTTAGCATTAGGTATATCTCCTAATGCTATCCCTCCCCCCTCCCCCCACCCCACAACAGTCCCCAGAGTGTGATGTTCCCCTTCCTGGGTCCATGTGTTCTCATTGTTCATTTCCCATCTATGAGTGAGAACATGCGGTGTTTGGTTTTTTGTTCATGTCCTTTTTAGGGACATGGATGAAATTGGAAATCATTATTCTCAGTAAACTATCGCAAGGACAAAAATCAAGTATTATTTTTAACAGTGTGTCAGCTATGTCAGTTGTATTCCCCTCTTTTAATGTTGATGAAAGAAAATTGGATAAACACATTTATGTAAATAAATTTGTTAGCTAGTAATTTTGGTCACTCACTTTATCAATATCAACACCAATATTTTCAATTGTCCCTTAGTTTGGTGTCCCAGAGATGTTTCCACTCCAAAGCAATGCATCACCATTAAATTAAGAAAAGATGACATCTATTTCTCCTTTTGTATAAATAAATGGGAGAGGAATTGTGAAAAATGGGCTGAGAAAACAAAATATGTATAGACCTCTTTGTTCTATTTGTATCAGCAAATAGACCTAATGAGATAGTAAAATGGGAAGATGCCTTTATACCATTGGAAGGTATTGTTTACCTATTAGGGCATCCCTGAGTTTAATGACCACTTGTACTTAGCCTTGTTGTGTTTGTCATTCTCCTCTTTTCTAGAGATTCCTTACACTATTGTCCTTAGATAGGCACTTCCTCTGATAGCTGACTAGATACTCTGTTGTCCTCAGAGGTCAACTGTCTTTATATGCTGTAGTATGTATGAAGCCAAAACAAGATTTCAAGATTTTTTTACAAGAGGAAGAGAAACTAACAGGAGACACAGATAAATCATTATATATTACCAAAATCTTAACACTGAAGTAGACTCTGTCTTTCTTTTTCTCTCTTCCTCTCTCTCTCTCTCTGTGCGAAGTGTGGAGATTCCTAAGAAATTATTCTTAAGATCTTTTTCTATATCCAAAGTATGATAATATACTTAGGGGTACTTTTTAACCATGAATGTCTAGCCAAATAGAAAATGTATGTAACCTTATGAGGTTTGTATATAAGATGATAATGGATTTTTAAAAACTCGTAGGAACACATGCTACAAATATGCTACAGTGAATTTTTTAGAAATACATATGGAAAATAAATTGTATCATTTTGTACTTACATCTTGTTTTAGACCCTAAATGATATGTTACAGCATCACTGCATTCTTTTATTTCATAAGATTTGGAGACATTCAAACTATTTATTTGGGATGACATACCATGCACTTAGATGCATAAAGTCTCATTTCTTTGTTAAAAATGTAACCCATTACCTTGTTTTCATATCTTCATTTCGTAATTCCTTTTATTGGCAAACATGCCACCAGTAGACCTGTAAATAAACTGAAATGTCTTTTAAGAGCTTAAGTGTCCATCTATATTTCCCTACATATTTAGCTATCAGGCTGTTATGATTGTCAAATTAATGATGTGGCCTTCTTTTCTCCTCCCTAGGTTGATTCCATCCTGTCAATTGGAAATTGAATCAGTAGTTAATTTTGGCACATTGGTTGCCAATAGTAAAGTATATTCTAAAGAGATTACTATCACTAACCATGGCAAAGCTCCAGGTAAATGCTTCCTGTCATATTTACTTACACTTTTAGAAGAGTTGGTATTATTTGAAATGTACACCTTGTGTAATAGATTACCTAATTTAACTGAAAAAAGGTCTATCATTTCAAATAGCTCAAAACCAAAGATCTTTAATAGTATTACTGTAAAAGACTGATAGGCAACAATTCAAGAAAAATGAACCTTCCTCCTTATGATCCTGATTCATACAGTCAGAAAATGACTGGTGAAATCCCTCAGGATAGGAGGCAGGATAGTGTCAGAGAAGTTACATAGTTCAGAGACAGAATTAGAGCACAGCGCCTTATTAGTTGTGTGATCTGGGGTAAGTATTTTTAAGGATTTTGAACTTGAGATTCCTCATTTATAAAGGGGTGCTGATAAAATGTACGATGGTGAATTAGGTACATACTTTGAATTGTGGTATGTTACTTGGCTCATCATAGATGCTTAATAAATATTTGTCTTCTTTCTCAATCATATTCAACTTTAAATTAACGTCAGACTCCCCAGAAGGCTTTTACTAATTCTTTTGTTGAAAGAATAAATGCTTCTCTCTTTTCCAGATTGAATTATTTCCAGGGATTCTTACTGTGGCCTAAGAGTTTACATAAGGATGTGTGTGTGTATGTGTGTGTGTGTGTGTCTGTGTGTGTGTATATTCATATACACACACTTTAAATTGACAGCATACAATAAGCATAGGATTGCTTATCCCTTCAGTGTCCTGATTCAATGGCATGTGGGGTTGCAAGACTGCCATTTCTCCCAATCTAAAATGAGGACTAGCTCCAGACAGGGAGGGTATTTCTATCTGAGACTGTTTGTTGAATATATAAAGTAGGTCTTAAATCCAAGCTTCTATTCCACTAACTGAGAGTGTTCTCTGGGGCCACCTGATTGAGCACTGGGAATTATGAAGACAAAGGCAGTCTGTCAGTTTACTGATTTCTTCTTAGGATACAAAGGAATAAAACTCATAACTGTTCCACATGGGATGTTACTCATCTCACTTTCTATGCTTTGGTTTTTAAATGAGTGCATGTCTGATGCCTGTGGGATTATAGAATTAGGCTCGTTTGTGGCCTGACTCGAGTGTTAAGGAGGAAGTCTCTTACAGCAAGTGATATGGGCAATATGATCCTTTAGACTCTCTAGTTATATTTTAGAGCACTGATATTTAATTAAGGTATTTTTATTTGTACTATTTTACTTTCCAGAATTTCTTTTAACTGTTGTATATTCAATAACCTTCAATGTTTTGATAGCAATAATATATTCCCTTTTTGTTCTAAAATCTCACCAAATTTTACAGTTTTATTTCATATGAAAGCTCTCTATAAATAAAAAAGGAATATGGTTTTACTTTCCATTGAATATTTAATATAGTTTTACTCAATAAATTAGAATAAGTACAATTATGCTGCAGACCGGAATACATTATGTTTTAGGAAAAATACTGCTCATTGGCTATTAGGATTTTGTTAGTATTTTATGTGTATATAGTATTTGTAATAACTTGGTTGGGTTTATTATAATTGAGTACTGTGAAATGTTAATGGCTATTACCTTACAAACTGAAACAAATTGTTATCAGTGAATTACATTTTCTTAGTGTTGACTTTATCCCACATGCTTGGAGTCAAATCAGATTATTTTTTCTACTATTATCAAAATCGATAGTGTATATTACATTCAGAGTAGCTAGTGCCTATAAAGTGTCATAAAGTCCTTATCATCTACAAGCAAAATATATACATGTTCATGATAATAGCAATGTATATTCATGAAGAAAAACATTCTGAAAATAGATTCAGCCATCAAAGTTGATTTTAGTAACATTTTAAAAAAGCATTTTATATGGTGAAATTTTGTAGGTTTAGAGTCAAAGTTCAAATGCTTATAAATTTGTATGTATACTTAATAGGATATTTAAAACTCAACACTTGGCAGATTTAACATTTGTATATCTTTGTTTTCTCTCTCTGGTAGTATCACTGCAGTTATAACCTTTGTTTTTATAGACCTCCAAAGTTTATGTATGTAACAACTCCTTGATGATTTATTTTAATAGCCTCTTATGGAGTAAATGTCCATGGATCTAGCCATATGTTGTTGAGTAACTTTTGTTTCCTCATCCTTTATAGAAATGGTTCCCAAATTTACCCCTGACTGTACAAAGTAGTGCTTATCTTTGCTTTCTGAAGACATGGTCCATTCTTTATGGTGTCTGTAATGTTAGTACTTTGTAGGTTAATGAATTCCATATTTACTTTTATGATTTTATGGTTTGATAATACCACTATTGTTTCTCAGCTTTTATCACTGAAGATTAGAAAAAGAAATTATTAATTTAGCATGCCTTGAATTAAAATCATTTCTTCCTTAATGTGAGCATACTTATTTATTTATTATTTTTTAAAATTTTTGTGGGCACATGGTAGGTGTATATATTTATGGAGTACATGAGATATTTTGATACTGGCATCCAATGTGAAATAAGTACATCATGGAGAATGTTGAGTAGACTTTTTCTACTACAGTATTATAACATAGAACAGTCTCTCAAATTCCTAAGTGAGAGCCTTACACATCATTTCTGAGTTTGAACATCTGCCTCAGAACTTATCATCCTTTAGGTTTATTTGGTCTACTTTGTCCAAAATATATGACCTTTCATTTGCTCTTAAGGCCCACTCTGCCTTTTCCCCTAATCAGCAGCATCATTTATCTACTTCATCGTCTAAAATATCCTGGAATCAACTGTAAACCAGGAAATTTGTCAAATTGTACCAAACCCAGAAGTGGTCCTGGGGATCTTCCTTAGTAACTCACAAAAGCACCCCGTACTTATTCTCAGTGCATAATTCTTGTCTTCAATTTTTTTTTTGGAAACTGATGCCATGGCATCTCCATATATTCTTCATGCATAACATAACCCTAATTTATAGGATTATATATTTTGACATAATCATAATTTATTTGGTTTAATGATTTCTTGGAGTTTCGCTAAAGAGCTATGAAGCTTTTAATGAAAGATGATTAAACCCAGAAGGAACCTGTTAAATCCATATGAGCATTCTGAAGAGTCTCTAAAAATTAGTCGTTTGGAGACATGTGGAGCCTCATACATATTTAGTGTGCTTAGAACCAAGGGAATTTTAAAAAAATCATAAGAAATAGCAATAGCCTGGGGT
This sequence comes from Pongo abelii, assembly GCF_028885655.2. Classification (NCBI taxonomy): domain Eukaryota; kingdom Metazoa; phylum Chordata; class Mammalia; order Primates; family Hominidae; genus Pongo; species Pongo abelii. The sequence continues at coordinate 36,276,478 of NC_072008.2, forward strand.
ACATGACAATTGATTTTTTTTTTCTTTTATTATTATTATTATTATTATTATTATTATACTTTAGGTTTTATGGTACATGTGCGCAATGTGCAGGTAAGTTACATATGTATACATGTGCCATGCTGGTGCGCTGCACCCACCAACTCGTCATCTAGCATTAGGTATATCTCCCAATGCTATCCCTCCCCCCTCCCCCCACCCCACAACAGTCCCCAGAGTGTGATGTTCCCCTTCCTGTGTCCATGTGTTCTCATTGTTCAATTCTCACCTATGAGTGAGAATATGCGGTGTTTGGTTTTTTGTTCTTGCGATAGTTTACTGAGAATGATGATTTCCAATTTCATCCATGTCCCTACAAAGGACGTGAACTCATCATTTTTTATGGCTGCATAGTATTCCATGGTGTATATGTGCCACATTTTCTTAATCCAGTCTATCATTGTTGGACATTTGGGTTGGTTCCAAGTCTTTGCTATTGTGAATAATGCCACAATAAACATACGTGTGCATGTGTCTTTATAGCAGCATGATTTATAGTCCTTTGGGTATATACCCAGTAATGGGATGGCTGGGTCGAATGGAATTTCTAGTTCTAGATCCCTGAGGAATTGCCACACTGACTTCCACAAGGGTTGAACTAGTTTACAGTCCCACCAACAGTGTAAAAGTGTTCCTATTTCTCCACATCCTCTCCAGCACCTGTTGTTTCCTGACTTTTTAATGATTGCCATTCTAACTGGTGTGAGATGGTATCTCATTGTGGTTTTGATTTGCATTTCTCTGATGGCCATGATAGTATATCTAGAAAACCCCATTGTCTCAGCCCAAAATCTCCTTAAGCTGATAAGCAACTTCAGCAAAGTCTCAGGATACAAAATCAATGTGCAAAAATCACAAGCATTCTTATACATCAATAACAGACAAACAGAGAGCCAAATCATGAGTGAACTCCCATTCACAATTGCTTCAAAGAGAATAAAATACCTAGGAATCCAACTTACAAGGGATGTGAAAGACCTCTTCAAGGAGAACTACAAACCACTGCTCAAGGAAATAAAAGAGGATACAAACAAATGGAAGAACATTCCATGCTCATGGGTAGGAAGAATCAATATCATGAAAATGGCCATCCTTCCCAAGGTAATTTACAGATTCAATGCCATCCCCATCAAGCTACCAATGACTTTCTTCACAGAATTGGAAAAAACTACTTTAAAGTTCATATGGAACCAAAAAAGAGCCCGCATCGCCAAGTCAATCCTAAGCCAAAAGAACAAAGCTGGAGGCATCACACTACCTGACTTCAAACTATACTACAAGGCTACAGTAACCAAAACAGCATGGTACTGGTACCAAAACAGAGATATAGATCAATGGAACAGAACAGAGCCGTCAGAAATAATGCCACATATCTACAAGTATCTGATCTTTGACAAACCTGACAAAAACAGGAAATGGGGAAAGGATTCCCTATTTAATAAATGGTGCTGGGAAAACTGGCTAGCCATATGTAGAAAGCTGAAACTGGATCCCTTCCTTACACCTTATACAAAAATCAATTCAAGATGGATTAAAGACTTAAATGTTAGACCTAAAACCATAAAAACCCTAGAAGAAAACCTAGGCATTACCATTCAGGACATAGGCATGGGCAAGGACTTCATGTCTAAAACACCAAAAGCAATGGCAACAAAAGCCAAAATTGACAAATGGGATCTAATTAAACTCAAGAGCTTCTGCACAGCAAAAGAAACTACCATCAGAGTGAACAGGCAACCTACAAAATGGGAGAAAATTTTCGCAACCTACTCATCTGACAAAGGGCTAATATCCAGAATCTACAATGAACTCCAACAAATTTACAAGAAAAAAACAAACAACCCCATCAAAAAGTGGGCGAAGGACATGAACAGACACTTCTCAAAAGAAGACATTTATGCAGCCAAAGACAATTGATTTTTAATAACATGCTATAGAACTACAGACTCTGGTTACCCTGGCTTGATCTTACAGATACTCTGAGGCAAAAATCTGCTTAGCAGTTCCTAAAAATTTTTTCAAGGAGTATAGACAGTGTAACCATGTATACTGCACCACTTAGTGTCTAATTTGCTTTTCTAGAGAAGATAGAACAATCCAGATTCAAAAATCACACAGGTTTGTGTGAGGGACCCCTCATCTCAGCTATAGCTGTGAGTACCCTTATGTTTTATGTGCCCCCACTAAGTCTTATCAGTGGGCAAGTCTATAGGTCTGTTTTATATGGCTTATTGGCAAAAGTTGACATAGTTGGCCACTGCCACTTTCTTGGGAAAACAAAACAAAACCAACTCAAAGCCCTTTGGCTTCTGTGACAACTCACTCTCTTATATAGAATACTAATTAATAACTCAGGTCCTGAAGTGAGATTGAACAGGGCCCAAATCTTAGTTGCATCATTTACTATCTGGGAGGTCCTGGGTAAGGAATTTGCACTTCCAAAACATCCATTGTCTGACTTACACATTAGAGATAAAGACAGTACCTTCCTCCTCTAATGGTGGTGATGATTAATAAAATGCTTAGCACACCCTCTGGCATATATAACTTTTCAGTAAATATTGGCTATTTATGTTATTATTTTTCTACCACCTCTTCTCTCTTCAGTTCTCTTTCCTAGACTGATGTTTCTTTTTGTGGTATATTAAATGTGAATGCTTCCTAAGGTTTGCCATAGACTCTTATGTTTCTTCAGTCAAGGTACTCTCCTTGGACCATCACTGCCCTTCCTTTTACTTCACTGACTACTCCTAGATCTATACAATCCTTTGGGTATCCTTCAGTTTTCTCAAACTTAACAGCTTCCCCCAATACTTCTTTTTTCTTTGTCAATTAATGTTACCACTATGTATTTGGACAGTTCCAAAACTTGGCAAAATTTTCAACACCTCTCTCTTTTTCACTTCCTACCCCCTTAGTCAATTAGTAAATCTTATCTGTTCACTTCATAATTAAGCCAGTAATCCTACTTTCCTCTGCCCAATGCCACTTTCTTACAAAAGCCATTATCTTCCCCTGCTCAATAACTACATTAACCTAAATTATTTTCCTGACATTACTTCCTTTTAGTTTATTTCCCACACATTAGCCAGTGCCATATCTGAGCAGAAATGAAAATTTGATCACAAATATTCCATTTGTAACATTCTTTTTTCTTCTTCTTCTTCTTTTTTTTTTTTTTGAGACAGAGTCTTGCTGTGTCACCCAGGCTGGAGTGCAGTGGCATGATCTTGGCTCACTACAACGGCCGCCTCCCAGGCTCAACCGATTTTCCTGCTTCAGCCTCCCCAGTAGCTGGGATTACAGGTGTGCGCCACCATGCCCGGCTAATTTTTGTATTTTCAGTAGAGATGGGGTTTCACTATGTTGACCAGGCTGGTCTCGAACTCCTGACCTCAAGTGATCCTCCCACCTCTGTCTTCCAAAGTGCTGGGATTACAAGTATGAGCCACCGCACCTGGCCAACATTCTTTTTTTCAATAACTCCCTTCTCTTAGGATGATATTCTTGCTTCTGTTGTTAGCAATTTAAAAAGCCAAACAAATGGTTTTTGTATTAAAGTTAAATAAGACATAGTAATGTTGACATACCTGCAATTTAAACATATTTAGAAAATTAAACAATATTCTTTCATATTTTGTGTTGCTTCTGAATAAGTTTTTGAAAATTCACTTAAATTCTTTTGTCAAATTATGTCTAAGTGGTTACAATATGGGAAACTTTTTCACTGACTCAGCCTTAGCTAAATTTATATACCTTTTTTTCTTACAGAATGGAGTCAATAATACCTATTTATTTGAAATGGATATAATTTTATATATTTTTGATTTATTTTATGATAGAAAATTAACTTGAAATATTATGCTATTAGCACATCTATGAAATGATTGACCAATTTTGTTAGTTACTTTGCATTTTCAAATATTGTCTTTTTAATATTTTCATTACTTTTGTTGTGCTAACATTTTGTTTTCCTAAATTAAATGAATACATTTGGAAAATATCATCAGATGTGATTTAAGACTGGTGATTTCAGAGTTTGCAAAACTGTTTATTTTGGCACCATGCTCATTTGTGTTATAATGATCATAAAGGCACTAGTGATTGGCTGCTTCTATTTGTTGGCCATACTTTAAGTACTGCTTAGTGCTAAGCAGTGTGTGGGGTGCTATGACCACAGACATGAGAAAGAGATTGTATCTGATTTCAAGGACCACATGCTCTAATATAGGCACAAAACATTACCATAAATTATGAACCATTTCTGCCTTCAGAATAAGAATCTTTGTACCCTCCTTCTCATATGACATTTGATTTCAGAAACCAATCCCCTTTGCCCTTATCCTGTGTGAACTGGATAAATTCATCTCCTAGGGAATGGTAATAACTACAAGTATGAACCTGTGGTCAGAAATATCCAAGTGAAAATCTCATCTTCATTAGTTAGTTACTAACTGTAGTAGTTATTGCTATATAACAAACCACCCTAAAATATCTTCAAACAGCAGTTATTTTTTAATTGGTCATGTGGTTATGTGTATGCAGATTGGCTGGAACTTGACTGATCTAGGCTGGGCTCATCTGGGTGTTCTGCTTCAATCTGAAGCAGCTGGGCCTGTTCTGTTTCTCACTGCAGGTCTGTGGGTCAGCTGGGTGGCTCTGCTCCACATTTGCTCATTCTAGGGCATGGGCCAAAAGGACAGCAGCTACTCAGGAGAAACACTTCCCAAAGTCAAGGGGCTTGATCATGTAATTTGCTTTGGCTAATAACATGTGGGTGTAATTGATAGCATGCCAGTTCCAACCTAGATGCACTTCTACCATGGGAGGTAGGAAGTGTTTTATCCTGAGTAATTGCTGTCCTTTTGGCCCATGCCCTAGAATGAGCAAATGTGGAGCAGAGTCACCCAGCTGACCCACAGACCTGCAGTGAGAAACCCTGGAACAATAGGGTAAAGATACAAATGTGGAAAAAGGTGAAGAATTGTGGTCAACAAGCTAATCTACCACAGTAGTTGTGTGACTTTGAACAAGTCATTCATCATTTCAAAGCTTCTATTTTGTTACTTGTAAAATGGAGGTAATGATTGAAAATATTATATCATAGATTATTTATGGAAATTAACCTATGTAGAGCTCTTGACATAAGTGTCTGAACATAGTAAGGAGATAATTTTAACTATTGGTGAGAGTTGAATTCTAACAACAGGATCATATTTGTTGGGTGACCTCAGAGATTGGACTTATAATTAAAGCTTTAATTCTTGGTACACTGTAGACCATCTGCTCCAGGGTTATTCAATCTTTTGGCTTCCCTGAGCTACGTTGGAAGAAGAATTGTTTTGGGCCACACATCAAATACACTAACACTAATGATAGTTGATGAGCTTAAAATATCTCAAAAAATCTCATAATGTTGTAAGAAAGTTTATGAATTTGTGTTGGGCTGCATTCAAAGCCGTCCTGGGCTGCATGTGGCCCATGGGCCATGGGTTAGGCAAGCTTGGTCTACTTGGTAAAGTATGTTGGTCCCCTACTGAGAGTGTGCATGCAACATTGTAAGGGTCCAGATGTAAATCAACTGCTCTTATTCCCTATAGGCATATTTAAGGCAGAATACCACGGCCAATTACCCATCCTCATTTTTCCAACTAGTGGCATTGTGGATGCTAAGTCATCAATGGTTATTAAAGTAGATTTCTGTGCAGACCAGCCAAGAATTGTAGATGAAGAGGCAACGTGAGTATATACTGTGGTTCTAAAAATTATAGTACGGATATCAGTGCTTTCCCGTTTAACCCTGCAGATGTGACTTTGATTGTATGTTAGCTCCTTTGTTCTTCCATTCAGCATTGTTCATTGAGTCTCTACTATTTGCCAAGCAGTAGGTTTTTAAGAAATGGGAAGAACTGGAGGATGGCATATGGGTACACATAACAGGATCTTCTATTTTGAATTTCATTGAGGTGAGAGAGTGGACCAGGGAAGGGCTCCACTAACAAGGTGATAGTTGAATCAAATACTTATTCGTGAGTAGTAATTAGCCAGGCAAAGAGCAGTGATGTGATTTGGTGTGTGTGTGTGTTTGTGTGTGTGTGTGTGTGTGTGTGTAGGGGTGGTGGGAGTTAGTGATGGGAGTAGCATAGAGGAGGGATTTCAGGCAGAGCAAGTAACATACTGGAAATCCTAGAGGCAAAAAGACAGTATTGCACACCAAGGGATCTTTGGCAATGTAGAATTAAAAAGATGGAGTTGGGGAGTGACAGGAGACAAGACCAGAAAAACCAAATGGAGTGTCTAGTTTGAAGGGCTTTGTAGTCCAGCATTTTTGTGTGGTATGTCTTAATTCATTGCTAGAATGTGCAATCAATATAATGGGCCATCACCAGTATTTTTAACAAATGGCTTAAAAATATCAGAATGCATCTATGGAGTGTGTGTGTGTGTGTGTGTGTGTGTGTGTTCCGGCATTGGAATGTAAAATACTTTTTTTACTGAAGGTCACAGTCATAAATATGTGATAAACAGGTGTGAATCCTGATAGGAGCTTGGGTTTTATTGTGAAGGCTATGAAGTCTTAGGAGGGTTTTAAGATGAGAGTGTCATGATTAGTTTGTATTTTAGAAAGGTCATGCTAGTGGCAGTGTGCAAAACAGACCAGGGAGTACAAATGTGGAGTGAGAAGCTTGACTAGAAATTACAGTAAAGCAAGAGGAAAATGATAAAGGTCTGAGATAAGGTTAACTGAGAAGACTGATAGAAGTGTGCAAATTGGAGATAGGCTGTGGAGGTAGATTTGACTAGATTTGGTGACTGATTGTAGCAAAGGAAGATAAAAGGTGGAACAGGGTTATGGGAGAGGATCTTAAATTCAGTTTTGATATGTTGGAATGGTTTTACTTTTCAGATTCCTGGTGGAGCTGGCTGGGGCTTACTAAATTATCTTGAGTCCCAGAAAGAAATTTGATTTAGATGTACAAGTTGAGTGTTCCTTACTCAAAATACTTGAGATCAGAAGTGTTTTAGATTTCAATTTTGCTTGGATTTTGGAATATTTGCATTATACTTACTAGTTTAGTATCCCTAATCTAAAAATCTGAAATCCGACATGCTCCAATAAGCATTGCCTTTGAGTTTTATATCAGCATTCAAAAAGTTTGGGATTTTGGAGCATTATGGATTTCATATTAGGAATACTCAGCCTGTATAGGGTTGAAGATCGTCAGTGTATAAGTGGTAGAAGAAACAGAAGTGTTGAGAATAACTTTGAGAAGGAGAGTAGAGTGAGAAAGAGTAAGAGAAAAAACACTACTATTCATGTTAACTATTCATCAAGTTTAAAAAAGGTCCCAGTCTTAGAAGAGTGAGAAGGTGGGGCCTGAGTGAGTTAAAAGAAAACCTTGAAATTACGGTGTCAAGGAAGCTAAGGGAGGAGCAATTCAATGCCCAATGTTATAAGATATAGTGTAAGATAAGGGCTAGGTGATAGTTGTGGAGTAGTCAGTTATCTGTGGTATCCGATGGGCCTAAATTGAAAGATTGCATTTATGCCAGAGTGGGATAAAAATGAAAGAGAAGTTCCCAAAGAGAAGTGAAATTCATCTGTGAAGTGAAGTTTAATGGGGAAATATTTATTTCAGCAAAGAAGTGGGATTTTTGTTTCGTTTTGGTTTTGAGATGGGGTCTCTTTCTGTCACCCTGACTGGAATGCAGTGGTGCAATCACGGCTCACTGCAGCCATGACCTCCCACGCTCCAGCAATTCCCCTACCTCAGCCTCCAGAGTAGCTGGACCTTGAGGTGTGTGTCACCATCCCTGGCTATTTAAATTTGTTGTTGTTGTTGTTGTTGTTGTTGTAGAGATAGGGTCTCACTGTGTTGCCTAGGCTCGTCTCGAACTCCTGGACTCAAGCAATCCTCCCTCCTTGACTGCCCACAGTGCTAGGATTACAGGTGTGAGATCACACCCAGGCAGCAGTGGGTTTTACTGAGGTACGTTAGATTGTAAGGAATTGAGGTGTAAGGATGGGGATAAGATAAGCTGTTGGACTTGGGAGATGAGAAGAATTAGAAAAGAATTTCAGAATTTGAGAGCTAGAGGTAACCATACAAATCATTTAAATAATTGGCAATATGAATATGCCATTGAGTTTTTTCTGGGTTCAATTCATGAGATCGTTTTACAACTTTATTGTTTCCTGAAGACAGTGAATTAGGCTGCACATATGCCATTCCATTTTGTAGATTCAGTTATACAGAAGAACTTGATAGCCTCTGGTATGTATGTGAAAGGAACTACTCTTAGGCTACTGAATTTTAATGATAATGTGATTCTATAAAGTTTCTGTTTATCGAAATGTGTGGCAGAAAAACAAAGTATATAGAATTCTAATTAAAATATGTATGTATGTTCATATTTTATTATCCTGTAGAGTGATTTTGCAAGGTCAACCTGAGATGCTCTTAAGTATCAAAGCTCATGTGGTTGAGCAGATTATTGAATTATTAAACATGAGTAGTGACAGAAGGCTGGAATGCATACACTTTGGTCCTGTTTTCTTCGGATCATCAAAAATTAAACATGCACGTGTATACAATAATAGCCCAGAGCCCATAAATTGGGTGGCCATAATACAAGATGATGCTGTGGGAGAAGAATTGGTAAGTAAATGGTGTGACGGGGATATCAGGTATTATGATTTAAAAGAGATTGTGTTAAATCTACTAATAACCAACAAGCTTTTTAATTATTCAAAATATCTTTTAACATGGGCAGATAGATTTGATTTCATGTGTATCCAATAACAACCTCAAAAAATTCAGAAATTAAGCTAACATTTATAGTAATATATATCTGAAGTAAACCAGACAAGTGCTTCTTATAGATCAGTGGCTAATTGAAGGTATTTCTGTTCTCATCAATTTTTTAATCCTTTTTCAAATTGTATGATGTGCCTTGGTCAAATTTATGTGTAAATGTTACTTTAAAGATAGATATTTGCTATTTCCTAGATTCTGGAATTTCAATAATTATTTTGTAACTGCCTCAAAAATTTTTTTTGTGTTTTGCCTTAATACTCTTTTATATCTGACTTTATATTACAGGGTACAGATATTCGACAAAGAACAGATATTGCTTTAAATAATCTCGCCTACATGAGAAAAATAAAGAATATAGATACTACTATCATTATCTCCTGTCTTCCTAATGAAGGGACTTTACAACCTTATCAAAAGACTGTAATTACATTTTGTTTCACCCCAAAGTAAGCAAAAATTAATTTCATTGTAATGTTAAATATTAATGGAAAGTATATTAACCACATTTTAATCAGATTCACTTTAATACTATAATAGTGAAACTTGCCAGAAGGCACAAGTCAGATTTTTCTTGTCATGGTTCTAGATGTTTCTAATATGGTTAGTAATATTTCTAATAATTCTAAATATGGTTCTAAATACTTCATGTAAAGTTAAAAATCTCCCTAGACCTTGTGGAAATGGGGTGGTGGAAGTGCAAGTTTTGAGTTGTTTTGGAGTGTGGCCCCAAATTGTTTGTGCAGTCAAGACCTTGTTGTCCCCACGAATAGTCAGGTGCACGCAGCATGTCGTAGGTCCCTCCAAAGAGGATGCAATGCTTCTGGCAGGGCAAAATTATTGCTGACTATCCTAAGTATTAAACCGATAGCACCTTCCAGGGATCAGTCAAACTTGTTTGCTGAAATTCATACAGACTTTTAGCACTTAAGCCAGTGTACATTTTTCATAATTCCATGAACTTTGTTTTCTTATTAAATTTGAAGAACATGCTGTTTTAAATATATAATAGCAATTTCAGTGACATCTTGATAGGTTGTAATATGTGTGAACTGATTCAATTGCAAGAATATTTTCCCTTGTTTGTGAGAGGGTAATGTTTAATGTACTTCTTTTTTGTGGAACAGGGTTGCCTGTTGAAGATTGAGCTTGCTTTAATTTAAAGAGGTTAATAAATCAAGTAATTGTTCTATATGTAAATCCACAATTGCCTTATTAATGATACCTTCATACAAGTAGTTTCTTTGGTGAATCTGTAAGATTCTGTTTAATACATAATCTTTGAAATTTCAAATATTCTATTCTTTTTTCATGGCAGCATGTTAACTTGAGAGTCTAGCATAGAATCATAGGTATATGTATGATTTGAAGTCTTAGTTAAATGTGTTCTGACCACACTATTTGTATTCATATTTAATATTACATGTCAGTCTTTTGTAAATGTAGTTGAGTTTGCACTACTAGAGAGCTGACCTCTAGGTAAGGCAGGTAAAAATAGCCAATGAGCAGACCTATGACATAAACCATCTCTGCCTTTACTCCTATTTCCCTTCTTCCTAGCCTTCCTTTCCTTTTCTCCTCAAACAAAATTTAACTGTTAGCAATTCTTGTTCTCCAAATTACTTGTCCACAACAAGAGCATGGCTGGCAATATGCACTTAGTACATTGGGTAAGACAAATTTGTAACAAATGTTTTTTATTATGCCCAAGAGTAAGATGGACTATTGTAAAGAATTAATCAGAGTCCTTAGTTAGAGATGAATTTTGCCTGGAAAAAAAATTCTCTGCAGAGAAAGTGGCATTTGAGCTAGACCTTGATGACTTGGTATATTTAAATTACTCTTGTCTTGACGATGTTGGCACGAACTCATTTTTCTCAGCTTTATACTCTGTAGCCTTCTTTTGGCAAATCTCTCTGGCTGTGCAGTAAATTTGGATAATGGATTACAGTTGTATTTTCATTCCTTAACATTCATTTGCTTGCATAGATTTAAAGATTGGATTGATATTTCCTCTTACAAGGTGATAAAGTATATCACCTTTGCTTTAAAAATAACTCATTGTGATTTTTTTTACAGGCTAATGGCTGATGGTAAAAAGGATATTGGACCTTCATACAGGCAGGACTATGCTCTCTTTTTGAGATTTGAGTCCGTAGGAAGTAAAGATGGATTTTTGAGAGATGATGACTATAAAACCATCAAAAGTAAGTGTGAAATTAACAAAATTTTCAAATCCGTAGCCATTTAAATTGTTTAAAAATTTGAACATGAATATCTGTAGAGACAATCTAATAAAATATATAATTATTGAATAGAAAAAAAAGCAAACATGTTCAAGAGACCTTGAGGTGTCATCTGTGGCATGTTAAGAAGTCAACTTCACAATCATTTACATAATAATTTTCCAGGTTAGAAGTTAGATTACTTTATAATTTTAAATGGTGTTAGATAAACATGATGATCTAGAGTTTAAGGAATAAGAAAAAAAAAACAACCCGGATTTGTTTTCTATGTATGCCTAGGTTTTTTCTCAGGGATTGGTATGGGGACAAATGACCCATTCCATCTCTACTAATCCTTCAGCTCTCTTAGAATCTACAAATAGGAACAGTAAAAAACAAGATCTAGAGATCTAGTTAGTAGGGTACAGGACAGTGTTGTTGGATACTGATAATTGCACATGTTTTGCAGGCCACATGTCAATATGCCTTATATGTTTTATATTCTCAGGTTATATTAGGTTGGTTGTAGTGAGGAAAAAAATGGAATGGGACTTGGAGTTCAGCTTAGCAAGACAGATCAAAGAGAAAATAGAGAATTAGGAAGGTTAGGAATCAAATCCAGGAAAATGAGCTATACCAAGGAGGGATTAGATCACTATCCTGGATATTTATGCCAATCGAGTATGTCAGTATAAGTGATATTGAGCAGGGTTTAACTGTATTCCTTGGGCATAAATGGATTGTTCTGTTACTATTTATATTGTGTTTTGTGATATTGAGCTATGTCTGCTGATCCTAGACAGCAATGGGTATTCCACATTTGTACAAAGTTTACAGGTTAATCCAGTTTTGAATAGCCAGGGATGGAGTTACTAGGTTTGCCTTAAAGGTAATTTAGAGTCTAAGATTGACTACTAAGAGCATTAGTGAAAAAATTCAAACTCTTTTTCTTTGGTTCTAGTTACACTGCTCTCTCTCTGCAAAATTGTTCTTCTGCTATCATCTTTCTAGTTTCCCAAAAACTTCATGTTTATATTTTTGCCCAGCTTCTATTCCATTGTCCATTATTCTAATTATTCTTTTTCATGTGCACTTATATCTGTTGGTCTGTCTCCCACAGTGACTGAGTGAAAAGCCTCTAATTCTATGAAATTCAACTTTCAGCTTACATTGGGTCTGCACATGGGAATCTGATTGTGTTGGAGAAAAACACACAACCTTGTTGAGAGGTTTTACTTTGTATCTATAATCACTAATCCCAAGTGAGTTCTTTAAGCTGTTTGGCATTCCTATTGCATTCACCCATTCATTCACTCTTACACAATCTGAGATGAATATCACACACCTTTTATTCTCTCCTCAAGTCTCCACTCTTTCCTCCTTCATCTTCACTTGTAAGCTTGAACACAGAGTGGTCTAGTAGACATTTCCATAAGAATATCTACTAGGTATCTCAACTTAACATGTCCCAAACAGAACTCCTGATTTTTCCACAACCGGCTCCTCCTTCAGTCTCTTGTTTCAAGAAATGGCAATTCCATCATTTTGGTTGCTAAGGCAAAAAACTTAGAGTCATCCTTTATCACTTCTTCATTTCCCTATTCCGTGTCCAATATATCAGCAAATCTTCTTAAGTCTACCCTCAAAAATACATCTAAAATCTGACAATTTTTCACCATTTTTCTACTCTTCTCCTCCAGCCATTTGTTCTTTAAAGGCATTTGAACATGACAGACAAGTTCCTGCCTTAGCATATTTGTGCTTGCTGTTCTCTCTGCCTGGAATAAACTTTTCCTAGATTTTCACATTTTTTTCCAGACTCCCTTTATATCTTGGCTGAAGTATCTCCCTATCAGAGAGGGCTTTTTGGACATCTCTACATAAAACAGAATCCCCAAGACCTTGTACTCTGTTTCAACCTGTCTTACCTTTACCTATAATACTTATCTTCTATGAAATGCTGTGTAAACATATAACATTATTTGGTTGATTATTGTCAATATCACCTCACTAGAATATAAAGTCCGTAAGAGCAGGAATGTTGTCTCTTTTATTCACTGCTGTATCTGCAAGGCGTGACACAGAGAAGACACTCAATAATTGTGTTGAATGAAAAGATTGAATGAGCTACCCAATTTGCATTAGGTATTTCAGACAGCAAATAGACTAAGCAAATATATTCTGGATTCCCCAAACACTTTTTATGTTCAATAGCTATTATTGCTTTTACAGGTGAACGATTTCAGAAAATGGAATTAGCACTGACAGGCACAGGACTTCCTGTTTTGCTACAGTTTGATCCAGGACCAGTTCTTAATTTTAAACCTTGTTTCGTGGGTGAACGTTCAGAAATTCAGTGCATCATAAAAAATCAATGCGAATTACTTCCTGTGATGTACCACTTTAAAAAAACTGCAAATTTTGAAATTGATCCTGAAAAGGGCGAGATTAATGGAGGGGGTACAGTGGTAAGATAATTTTTCTTTGCTTTTACATGGCGGCTAACATTTTAAGGTGTGCTAAAGTGCTATGCAGAGGATTAGAAACAACATGTGTTCTACCAGTGTTTATAAATTGTTTCTCTTCTGCGGCCTAGTTATGAAGATTTTTGTATTGGTACTCACATAGAATCCATAATGATTTGTTAAGTGCCTGTCATCTGCCAGTGAAAGCATTTGGCACTAGGGAATTTAAAGAAATGCAAAACGTAGTTACTTCCTCTAAAATATTAGACATATACACAGGTAGGTATGGCTTCAGGAGAATATAAAACATGTTGAAGTTGTAACAAGGTGATATGGAAACTCAAATAACAGAATGTTTACTTCTAACCAGATAGAAAGGTCTCCATAGAAGAGTAATGTATGAGCCAGACATTGAAGCTTGAGTAGAAGTTTGAAGTTTGGAACTGGTGATATTTACCAGGCCTAGAACTTGTACTGCTGGTACAAAGCAGAAAAAGAGAATGCCAAGGCATACCTGTGAGCACTAGATCAGCTTCTGGTTGTCAGGAGCTGTTTTTCTTTTAATTGCTGCACAGGTAACTCTTTCCCATATCCTCTAAACTATGGGTTAAAAGACGATGATCCACAGGTCAGATGCCTGTTTTGGTAATTAGTGTTTTTGGAATATAGCCACTCTTATTTGTTCACCTATTGTCTAAGGCTATTTTCATACAAAAAGACAGAGTTGGCCAGGCGCGGTGGCTCACACCTGTAATCCCAGTACTTTGGGAGGCCGAGGCAGGTGGGTCACAAGTCAAGAGATGGAGACCATCCTGGCCAATGTGGTGAAACCCTGTCTCTACTAAAAATATGAAAATTAGCTGGGCGTGGTGGCACGTGCCTCTAGTCCCAGCTACTCAGGAGGCTGAGGCAGGAGAATTGCTTGAACCTGGGAGACGGAGGTTGCAGTGAGCCGAGATCACACCACTGCACTCCAGCCTGGCAACAGAGCAAGACTCCGTCTCAAACAAACAAACAAACAAACAAAAAAAGACAGACTTGAGTGGTTGTGGGAAAACCTATGCCCCATGAAGCCTAAAGCATTCACTGTCTGGCAATTTACAGAAAACTTTTGCTGAACCCTGCCTTAAATATAGCAAACATGAGTGCTTTCAGTTTCTCCTCAGTTTCTTATGTTATCATATTTCTTCCACTGCAGTGATGCAGTTCATAAAGTTATTGAAGGAAGCTTTCTTCCAATTGCAATTAAGAACTATTGTATACATGTTTATATACATGCAGCTCCCATTTATATCTCTTACTGCTTCATTAGTATGACTCTCTCCCTCCAAATTTGGATAGATGTTATCAGTTTTCATAGAATAGCAACAAATGTTAGCCACTTTATACTAAATGTTTTCTTTTTAACTGCTTCCTAGATTTCCTGTAGTACAAGTCTCTTAAACCTACCAACTCAATTACTTTTCTCCAGTAACATATGCATCTTTCAGAACATATCTATTAGCTAACTCC
Organism: Pongo abelii; assembly: GCF_028885655.2. NCBI lineage: Eukaryota > Metazoa > Chordata > Mammalia > Primates > Hominidae > Pongo > Pongo abelii. Next base: position 36,291,535 of record NC_072008.2, read on the forward strand.
CCAATATTATTTTTAATCCTCTACATTTATTAATTTTTCCAACACTAATAATTTTCAAATTAGTAAAAATGTGAATGTAAGAAGTATAGTAGACATTGGAGAACTGTGGCCTGCACAGACTGGTCAAATGGCCTTTGACTATTTAGAAGTGTGATAAGATTATTCTTTTTAAATAACAACTTTATTGATCTGTAATTCACATACCATAAAATTCACACATTGAAGTATACAATTCAGTGATATTAATATGTTCAGAGAGTGCACACATCAGCACTAATTCCACAACGTTCTCTTCACCTCAAAAAGAAACTCCATGTCCATTAACAGTCATTCCCCTTCTCCTCATTCATCAGCCTCTGGCAAGTATTAATCTATTCTCTATGTCAGTAGGTTTTCCAGTTTGGGTCATTTTCTATAAATATTATATTTATATAAGGCATTTTGTGTATGGCTTCTTTCATTTAGCATAATATTTTCAAGGTTCATGCACATTGTAATATGTATTAATGCTTCATTTTTATAGCCAAATTATATTTTTTGTATGGATATACCACCTTTTGTTTATCCGGTCATCAATTGAGGGACATTTGGGTTGTTTCTACCTTTTGGCTATAATGAATAATGCTGCTATAAACATTCATGTACAACTTTTTGTGTGGACAGATTTTTAATATTGTTGAAATACACCTAAGAGTGGAATTGTTGGGGTCATATGAAAACTCTATGTTTAACTTTTTGAGAAACTGTCATACTATTTTCCAAAGTGACTATACCATTTTATATTCCTACCAGCAATAAATGAACGTTCCAATTTACTCATACCCTCCACCACACTTGTTAATGTACTTCTTTTTTTTATTATAGCCATCCCAATGGGTACAAAGTGGCATGTCCCTATGGTTTTCATTTAAATATCCCCAGTAACTAATGATGATGAATATCTTTTCATGTACTTATTGTCCATTTGTATGTTTTCTTTGGAGAGATATTTATGCATATCTATGATAGGCAGAATAATGGCCCCCTAAAATATCTCTATCCTAATCTCTAGAAATTATGAACATGTGATGTTCTATGGCAAAGCAGAATTCAGGTTTCACTTGAAATTAAGACTGTTAATCAACCAAACTTAAAATAGGAAAATTAGCCTGGATTATCCAGGTGACCCCTGTATACTCTCAGATTCCTTAGAAGTGGAAATGGAGGACAGAAAATGTGTCAGTGTCAAAGTAATGGAAGGCTTTACTGTCCATTGATTTCTGGCTCTGAAGGTGGAAGGGGGTGGGGTGCATAAGTTGAGGAATGGGATGGCTTCTGGAATCTGGAAAAGGCAAGAAAGCAGATTCTCTGCTAGAGTTTCCAGAAGTAAGCAGTCCTGCTGACACCTTGATTTTCATCCTGTGTTAGGCTTCTGACAAGTGTAAGATAAGAAATTTGAGTTATTTTAGTCAACAAGATTTTTGGTAATTTTTTATTGCCAAAATAGAAAACTAATAGAATATATTTTACTGTGTTTTTAATTGGGCTGTCTTTTTTTTATGGAATTGCAAGAGTTCTTTATATATTCTCAATACAAGTCCTTTGACAGATACAGAAATCACAAATATTGTATTCCATCCTGTGGATTGTCTTCCCACTTTCTTGATAGTTACCTTTGAAGGATAAAAGTAATACTTTTGATTAAGTTCAATTTATCTATTTTTTTCTTTTGTCTCTTGTGCATTTAGTGTCATATCTAAGTAATCATATACTGTCTGAGGTCATTAAGTTTTGTTCCCATGTTTTTCTGTAAGAATTTTAGCTCAAACTGTTAAATCTTATTTGTTGGCCGGGCGCGGTGGCTCACGCCTGTAATCCCAGCACTTTGGCAGGCCGAGGCGGCCGGATCATGAGGTCAGGAGTTCGAGACCAGCCTGACCAACGTGGTGAAACCCTGTCTCTACTAAAAATACAAATATTAGCTGGGCGTGGTGTCATGCGCCTGTAATCCCAGCTACTCAGGAGGCTAAGGCAGGAGAATCACTTGAACCCAGGAGGCGGAGGTTGCGCACACTTGTAATCCCAGCTACTCAGTAGGCTAAGGCAGGAGAATCACTTGAACCCAGGAGGCGGAGGTTGCAGTGAGCCAAGATCGTGCCACTGCACTCCAGCCTGGGTGACAGAGCGAGACTCCGTCTCCAAAAAAAAAAAAAAAAAAAAAATCTATTTGTTATTTTTTGTAAATGGCATGATTTAGAGGTTGAAATGTATTCTTTTTCATAGAGATGTCAAGTTATCACAGAATATTGTCACATATATAAAAAAACCAATTGAACGTGGATATAAGGATTTCTAGACTAAAAATTCTATTTTGCATATCTGTATTTATCCTATGTCAGTACTACAATGTATTAATTACTGTAGCTTTTTTTTTTTTTTTTCTTTTTATCGAGACAAGATACTTCACCATGTTGGCCAGGTTGGTCTCGAGCTGCTGACCTCAAGTGATCCGCCCGCCTCAGCCTCCCAAAGTGCGGGATTACAGGTGTGAGCCACTGCGCCCGGCCTGTAATTACTGCAGCTTTATGGTATTTTTTGAATTTGGGAAATATGAGCCTTCTAAATTTTTTCTTTTTAAAGAACATTTTTGCCTAATGTGAGATGCTTGCAAATACATATGAACTTTAACATTAGCTTGCTAATTTCTGCAAAAAAAGAAAAAAAAGACAGCTGGAATTTTGAAAAGAATTGTGTTGAATTTGTAAGTCTATTTAGGGAATATTGCCATTTTAACAATATTAAATCCTGTGATCCAGAAGATTGTATGCCTTTACACTTACTTATGTCTTCTTTAATGCCTTTTAATAATATTTGTAGTATTCAATGTACAAGTCTTGCAATTATTTAAAAAATTTATTTCTAAATATTTTATCCTTATTTGATGCTATGTAAATGAAATAGAATTCTTAGTTTTATTTCTGGATTATTCATTGCTAGTGCATATAAATGCATTTGTTTTCTGCATATTGACCTTGTATTCTGCAAATTTGCTGAACTCATTTATTAGTTCTGGTAGTTTTTTGGTGGATTCTTTGGGATACAAGATCGTGTCACCTGTGAATGAAGGTCACTTTACATCTTTCTTTCTAATCTGGATTCATTTTATTAACTTATTTTCTTACCCACTTGTCTTAGCTAGAACCTCTAGTACAATATTAAATAGCAATGGCAAAAGGGGTATCTTGTCTTGCTCCTCATCTGAGGGAAAAGCATTTAGTCTCTTACCAAGTTTGATGTTAGCTGTAAGTTTTTCATTGACTGCCTTTATAAACTTGAGGGAGTTCCCTTCTAATCCTAGTTTGTCGCATGTTTCTATTATGGAAGTGTATTTTGTCAACTACTATTTCTGTGTCTATTAAAATGATAATGTGGTTTTGTCCTTTATTCTATTAAGATTGTGCATTACATTGACATATGGATGTTAAACTTGAAATCATACTTGTACATAGTATATAATCTTTTCTACGTTTTGCTGGTTTCAGTTTGATCGTATTTAGTTGAGGATTTTTGCATATATATTCATAAGGGACATAGGAATTCAGATTTTTAAAAAATGTTTTTGATTTTGGTATCAGAATAAAACCGGTGCCACAGAATGAATTGAGAATACACTCTTCTTTTAAATTTTTTGTAAATGCTTGTGAAGGATTGGCACTAATTCTTCTTTAAACGGTTGGTAGAATTTACCACCAAAGCCATTTTGTCCTGGGATTTTCTTTGTCAGAAATTTTTTGGCTATTAATTCAATCCCTTTATTTGTTGTGGGGCTATTCATATTATCCATTTTTTCTTGGGTCAGTTTCAGTAGTTTATGTCTTTCTCTTCATAAGAATTTGCCCATGTCATTTAGGTTATCTGATTTGTTGGTATTCAGTTGTTGATCACATAATCTTATACCCCTTTTTACTGGTGTAAAGTTATTAGTGATGTCCTCTCTTTTATTCCTGATTTTAGCAAAGTTAGTCATCTCTTTTTTTGCTTATTAAGTCTAGTTAAAATTTTTTCAGTGTTGTTAATCATTTCAAAGATATAGTTTCAGGACTGTTGATTTTTTCCTAACATTTTCTATTATCTTTATTATTTATTACTGCTTTTGTGTTTATTATTCCTTTCCTTCTACTCACTTTGAACTTACTTTGTTCTTTTTTTCAAATTTCCTAAGGTGGATGGTTAGAATATTGATTAAAGTCCTTTTTAAAAAATACATTTGTTTATAACCATAAATTTCTGTCTTGTCACTGCTTTTTCTGCATTTCATATGTTTTGGTATGTTGTGTTTTAGTTTTTCTTCATCCCAAAATAATGTTGAATTCCCCTTGTGGTTTTATTCTTTGATCTATTGGTTATTTAGACATGTATTCCAAAATGCGTGAATTTTTCACATTTTCTTCTCTTATTGATTTTGATTCATTGCATTTTGGTTGGAAAACATACTGCACAGATTTCAATCCTTTTAAATTATTGAGGCTTATTTCACAGACTAACATAGTCTTTATTTAAAATGTTTCATTCAAAGTGCGAATGTGTACTCTGGAAAAATGTGCATTCTACTGTAGTTGGGTAAAATGTTCTACAGGTATATTTTGGGTCTGGTTTATGATGTTTTTCAGTTCTCTGTTCTTTGTTGATCACATGCTTAGTTTTTCTAATCATTATTGGAAGTGGGATATCAAAGTCTCCCACTATTGTAGTTGAATTGCCTATTTCTTCCTTCACTTTTTTTTTCTCTTTTACTTTTATTATTTTTTATTATTATTGTACCTTTAAGTTTTAGGGTACATGTGCACAATGTGCAGTTAGTTACATATGTATACATGTGCCATGCTGGTGTGCTGCACCCATTAACTTGTCATTTAGCATTAGGTATATCTCCTAATGCTATCCCTCCCCACTCCCCCCACCCCACAATAGTCCCCAGAGTGTGATGCTCCCCTTCCTGTGTCCATGTGTTCTCATTGTTCAATTCCCATCTATGAGTGAGAACATGAGGTGTTTGGTTTTTTGTCCTTGCGATAGTTTGCTGAGAATGATGATTTCCAATTTCACCTATGTCCCTACAAAGGACATGAACTCATCATTTTTTATGGCTGCATAGTATTCCATGGTGTATATGTGCCACATTTTCTTAATCCAGTCTATCATTGTTGGACATTTGGGTTGGTTCCAAGTCTTTGCTATTGTGAATAATGCCGCAATAAACATATGTGTGCATGTGTCTTTACAGCAGCATGATTTATAGTCCTTTGGGTATATACCCAGTAATGGGATGGCTGGGTCGAATGGTATTTCTAGTTCTAGATCCCTGAGGAATCGCCACACTGTCTTCCACAATGGTTGAACTAGTTTCCAGTCCCACCAACAGTGTAAAAGTATTCCTATTTCTCCACATCCTCTCCAGCACCTGTTGTTTCCTGACTTCTGAATGATCGCCATTCTAACTGGTGTGAGATGGTATCTCATTGTGGTTTTGATTTGCATTTCTCTGATGGCCAGTGATGATGAGCATTTTTTCATGTGTTTTTTGGCTGCATAAATGTCTTCTTTTGAGAAGTGTCTGTTCATATTCTTTGCCCACTTTTTGATGGGGTTGTTTGTTTTTTTCTTGTAAATTTGTTTGAGTTCTTTGTAGATTCTGGATATTAGCCCTTTGTCAGATGAGTAGGTTGCGAAAATTTTCTCCCATTTTGTAGGTTGCCTGTTCACTCTGACGGTAGTTTCTTTTGCTGTGCAGAAGCTCTTTAGTATAATTAGATCCCATTTGTCTATTTTGGCTTTTGTTGCCATTGCTTTTGGTGTTTTAGACATGAAGTCTTTGCCCATGCCTATGTCCTGAATGGTAATGCCTAGGTTTTCTTCTAGGGTTTTTATGGTTTTAGGTCTAATGTTTAAGTCTTTAATCCATCTTGAATTAATTTTTGTATAAGGTGTAAGGAAGGGATCCAGTTTCAGCTTTCTACATATGGCTAGCCAGTTTTCCCAGCACCATTTATTAAATAGGGAATCCTTTCCCCATTTCTTGTTTTTCTCAGGTTTGTCAAAGATCAGATAGTTGTAGATATGTGGCGTTATTTCTGACGGCTCTGTTCTGTTCCATTGATCTATATCTCTGTTTTGGTACCAGTACCATGCTGTTTTGGTTACTGTAGCCTTGTAGTATAGTTTGAAGTCAGGTAGCGTGATGCCTCCAGCTTTGTTCTTTTGGCTTAGGATTGACTTGGTGATGCGGGCTCTTTTTTGGTTCCATATGAACTTTAAAGTAGTTTTTTCCAATTCTGTGAAGAAAGTCATTGGTAGCTTGATGGGGATGGCATTGAATCTAGAAATTACCTTGGGCAGTATGGCCATTTTCACGATATTGATTCTTCCTACCCATGAGCATGGAATGTTCTTCCATTTGTTTGTATCCTCTTTTATTTCCTTGAGCAGTGGTTTGTAGTTCTCCTTGAAGAGGTCCTTCACATCCCTTGTAAGTTGGATTCCTAAGTATTTTATTCTCTTTGAAGCAATTGTGAATGGGAGTTCACTCATGATTTGGCTCTCTGTTTGTCTGTTATAGGTGTATAAGAATGCTTGTGATTTTTGCACATTGATTTTGTATCCTGAGACTTTGCTGAAGTTGCTTATCAGCTTAAGGAGATTTTGGGCTGAGACAATGGGGTTTTCTAGATATACAATCATGTCATCTGCAAACAGGGACAATTTGACTTCCTCTTTTCCTAATTGAATACCCTTTATTTCCTTCTCCTGCCTAATTGCCCTGGCCAGAACTTCCAACACTATGTTGAATAGGAGTGGTGAGAGAGGGCATCCCTGTCTTGTGCCAGTTTTCAAAGGGAATGCTTCCAGTTTTTGCCCATTCAGTATGATATTGGCTGTGGGTTTGTCATAGATAGCTCTTATTATTTTGAGATACGTCCCATCAATACCTAATTTCTTGGGAGTTTTTAGCATGAAGCGTTGTTGAATTTTGTCAAAGGCCTTTTCTGCATCTATTGAGATAATCATGTGGTTTTTGTCTTTGGTTCTGTTTATATGCTGGATTACATTTATTGATTTGCGTATATTGAACCAGCCTTGCATCCCAGGGATGAAGCCCACTTGATCATGGTGGATAAGCTTTTTGATGTGCTGCTGGATTCAGTTTGCCAGTATTTTATTGAGGATTTTTGCATCAATGTTCATCAAGGATATTGGTCTACAATTCTCTTTTTTGGTTGTGTCTCTGCCCGGCTTTGGTATCAGGATGATGCTGGCCTCATAAAATGAGTTAGGGAGGATTCCCTCTTTTTCTGTTGATTGGAATAGTTTCAGAAGGAATGGTACCAGTTCCTCCTTGTACCTCTGGTAGAATTCGGCTGTGAATCCATCTGGTCCTGGACTCTTTTTGGTTGGTAAGCTATTGATTGTTGCCACAATTTCAGAGCCTGTTATTGGTCTATTCTGACATTCAGCTTCTTCCGGGTTTAGTCTTGGGAGAGTGTGTGTCGAGGAATTTATCCATTTCCTCTTGATTTTCTAGTTTATTTGCGTAGAGGTGTTTGTAGTATTCTCTGATGGTAGTTTGTATTTCTGTGGGATCGGTGGTGATATCCCCTTTATCATTTTTTATTGCGTCTATTTGATTCTTCTCTTTTTTTCTTTATTAGTCTTGCTAGCGGTCTATCAATTTTGTTGATCCTTTCAAAAAACCAGCTCCTGGATTCATTAATTTTTTGAAGGGTTTTTTTGTGTCTATTTCCTTCAGTTCTGCTCTAATTTTAGTTATTTCTTGCCTTCTGCTAGCTTTTGAATGTATTTGCTCTTGCTTTTCTAGTTCTTTTAATTGTGATGTTAGGGTGTCAATTTTGGATCTTTCCTGCTTTCTCTTGTGGGCATTTAGTGCTATAAATTTCCCTCTACACACTGCTTTGAATGTGTCCCAGAGATTCTGGTATGTTGTGTCTTTGTTCTCGTTGGTTTCAAAGAACATCTTTATTTCTGCCTTCATTTCGTTATGTAGCCAGTAGTCATTCAGGAGCAGGTTGTTCAGTTTCCATGTAGTTGAGCGATTTTGAGTGAGTTTCTTAATCCTGAGTTCTAGTTTGATTGCAGTGTGGTCTGAGAGACAGTTTGTTATAATTTCTGTTCTTTTACATTTGCTGAGGAGAGCTGTACTTCCAACCATGTGGTCAATTTTGGAATAGGTGTGGTGTGGTGCTGAAAAAAATGTATATTCTGTTGATTTGGAGTGGAGAGTTCTGTAGATGTCTATTAGGTCCGCTTGTTGCAGAGCTGAGTTCAATTCCTGGGTATCCTTGTTAACTTTCTGTCTCGTTGATCTGTCTAATGTTGACAGTGGGGTGTTAAAGTCTCCCATTATTATTGTGTGGGAGTCTAAGTCTCTTTGTAGGTCACTCAGGACTTGCTTTATGAATCTGGGTGCTCCTGTGTGGGGTGCATATATATTTAGGATAGTTAGCACTTCTTGTTGAATTGATCCCTTTACCATTATGTAATGGCCTTCTTTGTCTCTTGATCTTTGTTGGTTTAAAGTCTGTTTTATCAGAGACTAGGATTGCAACCCCTGCCTTTTTTTGTTTTCCATTTGCTTGGTAGATCTTCCTCCATCCTTTTATTTTGAGCCTATGTGTGTCTCTGCACGTGAGATGGGTTTCCTGAATGCAGCACACTGATGGGTCTTGAGTCTTTATCCAATTTGCCAGTCTGTGTCTTTTAATTGTAGCATTCAGTCCATTTACATTTAAAGTTAATATTGTTATGTGTGAATTTGATCCTGTCATTATGATGTTAGCTGGTTATTTTGCTCGTTAGTTTATGCAGTTTCTTCCCAGTCTCGATGGTCTTTACATTTTGGCATGATTTTGCAGCGGCTGGTACTGGTTGTGCCTTTCCATGTTTAGTGCTTCCTTCAGAAGCTCTTTTACGGCAGGCCTGGTGGTGACAAAAACTCTCAGCATTTGCTTGTCTGTAAAGTATTTTATTTCTCCTTCACTTATGAAGCTTAGTTTGGCTGGATATGCAATTCTGGCTTGAAAATTCTCTTCTTTAAGAATGTTGAATATTGGCCTCCACTCTCTTCTGGCTTGTAGAGTTTCTGCCAAGAGATCAGCTGTTAGTCTGATGGGCTTCCCTTTGTGGGTAACCCGACCTTTCTCTCTGGCTGCCCTTAACATTTTTTCCTTCATTTCAACTTTGGTGAATCTGACAATTATGTGTCTTGGAGTTGCTCTTCTCGAGGAGTATCTTTGTGGTGTTCTCTGTATTTCCTGAATGTGAATGTTGGCCTGCCTTGCTAGATTGGGGAAGTTCTCCTGGATAATATCCTGCAGAGTGTTTTCCAACTTGGTTCCACTCTCCCCGTCACTTTCAGGTACACCAATCAGATGCAGATTTGGTCTTTTCACATAATCCCATATTTCTTGGAGGCTTTGTTTGTTTCTTTTTATTCTTTTTTCTCTAAACTTCCCTTCTCACTTCATCTCATTCATTTCATCTTCCATCACTGATACTCTTTCTTCCAGTTGATTGCATCGGCTCCTGAGGCTTCTGCATTCTTCACGTAGTTCTCAAGCCTTGGCTTTCAGCTCCATCAGCTCCTTTAAGCACTTCTCTGTAGTGGTTATTCTAGTTATACATTCGTCTAAATTTTTTTCAAAGTTTTCAACTTCTTTGCCTTTGGTTTGAATTTCCTCCTGTAGCTCAGAGTAGTTTGATCGTCTGAAGCCTTCTTCTCTCAACTCGTCAAAGTCATTCTCCGTCCAGCTTTGTTCCGTTGCTGGTGAGGAACTGCGTTCTTTGGAGGAGTTGAGGTGCTCTGCTTTTTAGAGTTTCCAGTTTTTCTGCTCTGTTTCTTCCCCATCTTTGTGGTTTTATCTACTTTTGGTCTTTGATGATGGTGATGTACAGATGGGTTTTTGGTGTGGATGTCCTTTCTGTTTGTTAGTTTTCCTTTTAACAGACAGGACCCTCAGCTGCAGGTCTGCTGGAGTTTGCTAGAGGTCCACTCCAGACCCTGTTTGCCTGGGTATCAGCAGCGGTGTCTGCAGAACCGTGGATTTTCGTGAACCGCGAATGCTGCTGTCTGATCGTTCCTCTGGAAGTTTTGTCTGAGAGGAGTACCTGGCCGTGTGAGGTGTCAGTCTGCCCCTACTGGGGAGTGCCTCCCAGTTAGTCTGCTTGGGGGTCAGGGGTCAGGGACCCACTTGAGGAGGCAGTCTGCCCCGTTCTCAGATCTCCAGCTGCATGCTGGAAGAACCACTGCTTTCTTCAAAGCTGTCAGACAGGGACATTTAAGTCTGCAGAGGTTACTGCTGTCTTTTTGTTTGTCTGTGCCCTGCTCCCAGAGGTGGAGCCTACAGAGGCAGGCAGGCCTCCTTGAGCTGTGGTGGGCTCCACCCAGTTCGAGCTTTGCAGCTGCTTTGTTTACCTAAGGGAGCCTGGGCAATGGCGGGCGCCCCTCCCCCAGCCTCGCTGCTGCCTTGTAGTTTGATCTCAGACTGCTGTGCTAGCAATCAGCGAGACTCCGTGGGCGTAGGACCCTCTGAGCCAGGTGCGGGATGTAATTCTCCTTTTGCGCCGTTTCCTGAGCCTGTGGGAAAAGCGCAGTATTCGGGTGGGAGTGGCCCGATTTTCCAGGTGCCATCTGTCACCCCTTTCCTTGACCAGGAAAGGGAACTCCCTGACCCCTTGCGCTTCCGAAGTGAGGCAATGCCTCGCCCTGCTTTGGCTCGCGCACGGCACGCTGCACCCACTGTCCTGCGCCCACTGTCTGTCACTTCCTAGTGAGATGAACCCGGTACCTCAAATGGAAATGCAGAAATCACCTGTCTTCTGCGTGGCTCACGCTGGGAGCTGTAGACCAGAGCTGTTCCTATTCGGCCATCTTGGCTCCTCCCCCTCTTCCTTCACTTTTGTCAGTTTTTTGATACTATTAGGTGCATATATGGTTATAATATGCATTCGTGATGTCTTGACCCTTTTATCCTTGTAAAATGCTCTTTTCTCAATGTAGAACTTTTTCTATCAATATCTATGTTGTCTTATATTAGTATAGGCACCCTGCTCTCTTTTGGATATTGTTTCCATATGGCATATTATTTTGCCATCCTTTCACTGTCAACCTATTTGTATCTTTGTATACAATGTGTACGTCTTGTGGGAAATATATAGATTATGTGTTTTTGCCTACTCCACCAATCTCTGCTTTTTGACTGCACAAGTTAATCCATTTGTATGTATCCATGTATCTATTGATGAACACTTAGGTTGATTGCATATTTTGGCTATAGAATGATGCTGCAATTAACGTGAGAGTGAAGATATCTCTTCAACATGCTGATTTCATTCTCCTTGGATAAATAAAATGTGGTGTGTGTGTGTGTGTATGTGTGTGTATGTGTACGGATACTATACAGCCTTAAAAAATTAAGGAAATCTTGTCATTTGTGAAACATGGATGAACTTGGAGGATGTTATGCTAAGTGTAATAAGACATACTCAGAAAGACAAATACTGCATGGCTACACTTATATGTGGAATCAAAGTTGAACTCATAGAAGCAGATAGTAGAATTGTGGTTGCCAGGGGCAGTGGATGGCGAATAAGATGTCAATCACAGAATACAAAAGTTCAGTTAGACAGAATGAATAAGTTCTGAGAGTCTATTGTACAGAATGGCGACTATGGTTAATAAAAGAGTATAAATATTTTCAACACAAAACAGTAAGGATATATTATTTAGCTTTATTTGTTTCAAAATTACATCAAAATTACATATTAAATACTATATATTTACTATATATTTGTATACAACCAATTTCTATTTATTAGTTGTAACTTAATAGAGCTGGGGGAAAGAAATGTAAAGAAAATCCATTTACTTTTTTCAAAAATTTTAATTTTCATTTCAAAATTCTGGGATACATGTGCAGGATGTGCAGGTTTATTACATAGGTAAATATGTGCCAATCCATTTTTATGTAATGTAACTACTAGTAACATAGCATTTGCATTTGCTATTTTTCTATTTGTTTTCTATAATTACATATCCTCCTAGTTTTCTATTATTTCATTACTGCTTTATTTTGTACTTAATAGATATTTTGTAATATACCATTTTAATTTTGTCATTATTTATTTTACAAAACTTTAAAAACATTTAATTTTCTTAGTGGCTGCCCTTTGGGTTACATTTAACATCGTTAACATAAAACAGTCTCATTCACATTAATGTCAACTTAATTTGTATAGTATACAAAAACTTTGCTCCAATAGAATTATGGTTCTTGTCTCCTCTTTGTGCTATTCTTGTCATACAAATAATATGTGCTTATTCTTTAAAAGCTCATCCATACTCTAATACTTATTTCTGTATGCATTGCTTTTTAAATCAGATAGGAGCAGGAAAGCATTGCAAACAAAAGTACATTTATGCTTTTATATTTATCTTTGTAGGTAGTTACATTTGCCTGTGCTCTTAATTTCCTTGTCTGAATTTGAGTTACTATCAAGTGTCCTTTTACTTCATTGTTAAGAATTCCCTTTATATTTTTGTGATGCAAATCTACTAATGATACATTCTCTTCATGTATATTTATCTGGAAATGTCTTAATTTATACTTCAGTTTTGAATGATAGTTTTGCTGGTTATAGAATTTTGCATGTACAGTCTTTTTCCTTCAATATTGGAACACACCTCTCCACTGCCTTTTTGCCTTCAGTGTTTCCAATGAGAAGTTATCTGTTCATTTCTAAAGAATCCTTCTCATGTGATGATTACCTTTCTTCTTGCAGTTTTTCAAGATTCTCTGTCATTGGTTTCTGATAGTTTGACTTTGTTGTGTTTAGGTGTGGATCTATTGGATTTACCCTGCTTGAGTTTCTTTGATATGTAGATTGTCTTTAATCAAGTTTTTGAACTTTTCATCTATTATTTCTTCAAATATTTTTTCTGACCTTTTCTTTCTCTCTTCTGCTTTTTAGACTCCCATCATACATATGTGACTATGCTTGATGGTGTCCCCAAAGTCTCTGAGACTCTGTTCTTTATTCTTCATCCTTATGTATCTCTCTTCAATGTGAATAATTTCAAATGTCTTGTCTTCAATTTCATTGGTTAGTTTTTCTGCCAGTTCAAATCTGCTATTGAGTCCCTTAAGTAAATTTAAAATTTTAGTTACATTACTCTTCAATTCCAGAACATTTATTTGTTCTTTTTTATAATTTCCACACTTTATTGAAATTGTGTATTTTGTGAGACATTGTTCACATACTTCCTTTAATTCTTTTGACCTGTTTCCCTTCAGTTCTTTGAAAATATTTACAATAGTTAACTTACCATGTTTGTCTAATAAGTTCACCATTTGGATTTCCATAGGGACATTATCTATGAACTACAGCTTTCCTAGGTATTGGCCATACTTTCCTGA